>NC_064927.1:311018471-311321501 GCF_023897955.1 Schistocerca gregaria
TGACCCATTCTGCTGTTACATCACCTCTAATCACAACACAATACATCTCGCCTCTTTTTATAATGACAGTCCTGCCTCTCTTGAACCTACTGGTTAATTCCGTTTCCCATGCAATACTTAACAGAATCATGATTGGAAAAGAGCGCAGGTAGTCCCAGTCTTCAAGAAGGGTCGTCGAGCAGATGCGCAAAACTATAGGCCTATATCTCTGACGTCGATCTGTTGTAGAATTTTAGATTATGTTTTTTGCTAGCATATCATGTCGTCTCTGGAAACCCAGAATCTACTCTGAAGGAATCAACATGGATTCCGGAAACAGCGGTCGTGTGAGACCCAACTCGCTTTATTTGTTCATGAGACCCAGAAAATATTAGATACAGGCTCCCATGTAGATGCCATTCTCCTTGACTTCCAGAAGGCGTTCGATACAGACCCGCACTGTCGCCTGATTAACAAAGTAAGAGCCTATGGAATATCAGACCAGCTGTGTGGCTGGATTCAAGAGTTTTTAGCAAACAGAACACAGCATGTTGTTCTCAATGGCGAGAAGTCTACAGACGTTAAAGTAACCTCTGGCGTGCCACAGGGGAGTGTTATGGGACCATTGCTTATCACAATATATATATAAATGAGCTAGTAGATAGTGTCGGAAGTTCCATGCGGCTTTTCGTGGATGATGCTGTAGTATACTGAGAAGTTGCAGCATTAGAAAATTGCAGCGAAATGCAGGAAGATCTGCAGTGGATAGGCACTTGGTGCATTGAGTGGCAACTGACCCTTAACATAGACAAATGTAATGTATAGCGAATACATAGAAAGAAGGATCCTTTATTGTAAGATTATATTATAGCGGAACAAACACTGGTAGCAGTTACTTCTGTAAAATATCTGGGAGTATGTGGGCGGAACGATTTGAAGTGGAAAGATCATATAAAATTAATTGTTGGTAAGGCGGGTACCAGGTTGAGATTCATTGGTAGAGTCCTTAGAAAATGTAGTCCATCAACAAAGGAGGTGGCTTACAAAACACTCGTTCGACCTACACTTGAGCATTGCTCATCAGTGTGGGATCCGAACAAGGTCGGGTTGACGAAGGAGATAGAGAAGATCCAAAGATGAGCGGCACGTTTCGTCATAGGGTTATTTGGTAAGTGTGATAGCGTTACGGAGATATTAAGCAAACTCAAATGGCAGACTCTGCAAGAGAGGCGCTCTGCATCGCGGTGTAGCTTGCTGTCCAGGTTTCGAGAGAGTGCGTTTCTGGATGACGTATCGAATGTATTGCTTCCCCCTACTTATTCCTCCCGACGAGATCACGAATGTAAAATTAGAGAGATTCGAGCGCGCACGGAGGCTTTCCGGCAGTCGTTCTTCCCGCGAACCATACGCGACTCGAACAGGAAAGGGAGGTAATGATAGTGGCACGTAAAGTGTCCTCCGCCACACACCGTTGGGTGACTTGTGGAGTATAAATGTAGATGTAGGTAGATATGTCACAAAATAGTTTCTGTATTCTGTTGTCATGCCTCCGTCCCTTAAAGGGCTACGTCATCAAAGTCCAGGTGCGCAGCTACTATGTGAAGGTAACAAAAAATAGTTCAAATGGCTCTGCGCACTGTGGGACTCAACATCTGAGGTTATTAGTCCCCTAGAACTTAGAACTACTTAAACCTAACTAACCTAAGGACATCACACACATCCATGCCCGAGGCAGGATTCAAACCTGCGACCGTAGCGGTCACGCGGTTGCAAACTGAAGCGCCCAGAACAGCACGGCCACACCGGCCGGCCGTGAAGGTAACAGTTTCTGGGAAAGATGTGTATTATATCATTCTGGCTTTTCATAGTGGGTATTCTCCGACAAATAATGTAATATGTCCACGTGGTGCCCTTGTCATATGCGCGTACTGTGTGCGCAGTGTTTTAATCACTTAGCTGAAATCCTACAATCGCCCTTAGATGGAAGCTACGTAGGGACTTCATAAAGTGAGTTACACATTTCAAAGCATGCTAAGACAACTGAGCAATTTGAATGGCCGACTGTCAGATGAGAGTACATACGCCTGGTTTCCTGCACACATTTAGCTGCTATAGGAATAACCTGTGCACGATAGGCAGCGAGACACTGTGCGAGTGAAATGGAGTGGCAACTGGAAACGAACTCCAAAGTTGAGGTACGCGGAATACTACGATTCTTGTGGGCAAAATATCTAAATTGCACACAGAATCGCCACGAAATTCTGGCGATATACGGGCCACATGCAGTGTCGCTTCTAGCCGTAATGAAAAAAAAAAAGAAGTGCCAAGGATTTGATGAAGGCCACAAAGACGTGGGTTATTCTGAACGGGAAGTCAAGATCCCGCATGAAGCTGAAAGAACATCTGAGGTGGGTGAGAGAATTTATAATGGCGAGGACGTTCATACATTGGTTTCTGAAGGAGAGGACCTCTACATTCAGGAACTGAATGCCTGGTAGAAACTTCGGACCGTTCTTTACAAAGACTAGATGACTATGTCCTACATCTGCACTCGTATATGATTCGCGGGAGGAATGACTGCTGGTAAGCCTTCGCGTGAGCTCGAATCTCTCTAACTTTATCTTCGTGGTCTTTTCGCGAGATTTTCTTAGGAGAGGCACTCTTGGTTAACTCTCCTTATAAAGTTCGTTCTCGGAATCTTAACAGTAAAACACATCGTGATGCAGAACTCCTTTCTTACAGTGGCTGCCACTGGAGTTGACGCTTAGTAAATGGAACTGTAAAGAAAGGTGCTGTTCTTCTTTGGATCTTCTCTATCTCCTCTATCTATCCCTGACTGCCGAGAAATATTCCAGTATTTGTCGAACGGAATGTTTGTAAGGTACGTCCTCCGAATTCGAGAGAGGCGCGGTAGAGAAATGGACATGGTTCGATGAACCGTCTGCCAGACAGTTGAAAATTGTAGAGTAGTAATGTAGATAAAAATGAAGATGTACCTCCTACATTTCCAGAGCTCAATTTCGATGAATCTCAGCCTAGCGTCTAAATTACCCGTGACTAAATTTACATGGTCGGACCACTTTAAATCACAGTGTATGAATCTTCATAGATATTTTAGATGTTGATGCTGAAAAATTCTTTCTTTTTTTTATTTTGCTTGTGCCATTTTTCCCTCGGATACGCAGGGTCGGCATGGCTAATCGGATGTGGCAATGTTAGTTGAAGGGGTGGCCGGATGCCCTACCTGCCGCCACCCCGTACCCTCCGGGGAAGGAATTAGTGTACCCCAACTGTGTGCGACTAGTGCAATCCATGGAATAGTGCGAAAGTGTTTAGATGTCTACGAGCCGTGGAACTCAGGAGAGACGTGGGGACCAGCCCGGTATTCACCTAGGGGGATGTGTAAAACCGCCTAAAAACCACATCCAGGCTGGCCGGCACACCGGCCCCCGTCGTCAGTCCACCGGATAGATTCGATCTGGGGTCGGCGCGCCTACCAGAGACCAGGAAGCAGCGCATTAGCGTGCTCGGCTAACCTGGCGGGCCATGTTGGTGCGAAAAAATACTGCCATTCATTTGTGTCGCTTTGAAGTGTAAAGCTGCAATCAACACAAGTGACTTGGTTTGCCATAACGATGTGTAACTTACGTTTTGAAATCTCCTCGTATTATTCTTGTTGCGTCGTGGTTGTAGCAGCTAACTCGGGGAAAGGGGGGGGGGGGGGGGGGAGCCATCGCACAAGTGTCTTATGGACCCTGCCCAAACATGAAGCACGAGTGTAGAGGAGCAAAGAGATGACGCGAGCCCACCGATTAAACTTTCCTCCGTCGACGGAAGTGTAATTAAGCCCCCTCGCTTGGAGCTTATGGACAACAGCAAAGATCGTCGTATCACGATTTTCTACACATGGAATTTCTCTTCCTCTTTGAGAAAAAGACGAGGACGGGGAGAACCGACGCGTAGTTATTTGAGGGGACTTATAAGAACTGTACGACACACGAAAAGAGACGCGTGCGAACGGCGGCAAACGCCTGGTAAGGTGATCCACCCCGCAGAAGGAAAGCGATCCCAGCGCGGGCCGGCACCGGCGGCCGGTGCCCCGTCTCGGGGGCCCGTGTGAACGGAAGCTGGAGCTGGAGGCTCGCAGACATGCGAGGGACACCGCGCGCCACTTTCGCCACATACGCCGTCGCCCTGAGGTCGCGCAGAGGTTACTCAACCGCTCTCTCCGCGCACCCGCCGGACCCGTGTCCGCTGCAGAGGATATGCGCCTGTGCGCACATCTCGTACTGGTCCCTGCAACTTTCACATTACCAGTAAAAATACACCAACTCGAGAGAGTCCGCAGGAATAACAAGTTTGAAGAGTAATGGATACGATTAAGGAATAATTATTTCCGGAGAAAATTAACACTAGCCTGTTGAAAAGAGTTGTGTGCTGTCATTGTAAGCGAAAGCGAGGGATTCGGCACCAATGCCAGGAAAGTGCACTGTTTCCATTTGATTTTAAAAAAATTGTGGCTCCTGCGCGAAATGAAGCTGCAGGCAAGAAACTGGGCTCTTTTTAAGGAGATGTTGTTGTTGTTGTGGTCTCCAGTCCTGAGACTGGTTTGATGCAGCTCTCCATGCTACTCTATCGTGTGCAAGCTTCTTCATCTCCCAGTGCCTACTGCAGCCTACATCCTACTGAATCTGCTTAGTGTACTCATCTCTTAGTCTCCCTCTAGGATTATTTACCCTCCACGCTGCCCTCCAACACTAAATTGGTGATCCCTTGATGCCTCAGAACATGTCCTACCAACCGATCCCTTCTTCTAGTCAAGTTGTGCCACAAACTCCTCTTCTCCCCAATTCCATTCATTACCTCCTCATTAGTTATGTGATCTACCCATCTGATCTTCAGCATTCTTCTGTAGCACCACATTTCGAAAGCTTCTATTCTCTTCATGTCTAAACTATTTATCGTCCATGTTCCACTTCCATACATGGCTACACTCCATACAAATACTTTCAGAAATGACTTCCTGACACTTAAATCCATACAAATACTTTCAGAAATGACTTCCTGACACTTAAATCAATACTCGATGTTAACAAATTTCTCTTCTTCAGTAACGCTTTCCTTGCCATTGCCAGTCTACATTTCATATCCTCTCTACTTCGACCATCATCAGTTATTTTTCTCCCCAAATAGCAAAACCCCTTTACTACTTTAAGTGTCTCATATCCTAATCTAATTCCCTCAGCATCACCCGACTTCATTCGACTACATTCCATTATCCTCGTTTTGCTTCTGTTGATCTTCTTCTTATACCCTTCTCTCTAGGAGATTTGTTGTTTTTATCCTCCTTTCTTGCGGATCCCCGAGTTTCCTGTGAATCAATGAAGTGTTATGTGTGTATGCAAACTGAAATGACTCAAAATTTGTACCAAGGCTAGAATTCGAACGCAGGTCGCCACATGCAATAACCACTGCACCTCCCCATCACAGTAGCTTTCACAAATGCACGGACTACCCTACTACGCCTCCCTCCTCAATCTAAATTCCCATTCACGCCTCATTCCACATTGTGTTAGCCCTAAAATCGAACAGTTTTTTTTTTTAGGCTCTCCAATTGTGTAGTTGTATTGTTGCGGAGTCTCTGCAACGCCATTCGAGTTTAGCAGAAATACAAAGTGGGCTGAGGCTTGAATGGGAGTTTAGACTGCGGAGGGAGGCGTAGTAGGGTAGACTGTGCATTTGTGCAAAGCCATTGTGCCAGGGAGGCGTAGTGGTTATCGCACCTGCCTAGTGAACAGGTGAGCTGGGTTCGAATCCTCGCCTTACTATAAATTTTCATTTATCGCTTCTGTCTGCATACTCACATATATATGTTTGGGACTTGAGAAAGCCTTTTAAGCCATATAGTTTCATTTGACTCAGGAGTGTGTATGAAATATAACAAAGGACATCGTGCTTTCATTACTAAGAAAAATTTGGTAATACGCATAAGCAAGAGAGAAATTAGATCAACAGTTTTCAAGTAAAGAATTACTTGCAAACCCGTGAGCTGCCACTTAACGAAGAATGTCATACCTGCAAGACAGTCTGCCTTGGAGTACGTGGCGTTCCCTGACGGTGTTTCAGTCTAATGATCGATTATAAAGTCACATGAAGAAACGTGCTCTAGAGACCGCCATAAGCAGTGTCTGACATTTTCTACTGTTTTTGTTGTTGTGATTCATGAGGTTGTGCTTTGTGCAGCGTTTGTAAATGTTACGAGTTATGTTTATTAAATTGTTGTATTTTATAATAAAGCTACTTGGAGGGTGTTCTTAATTCTTTAGTTACAGAGTTTTATGGCAAGAAAAAGTATGTATATTTTTAAAGCTAGTTACATAATGTTTGTTCGGTTAAGCCATACTTCACCAGACGTGAAAAATTTTGTACCGCGAAGCGGAAGTTATTTTTACCGTGGGAACACGTGACTTCCGCAAATGAACTGAGTTTCTTTAACGTTTTTGAAACTTTCACTGTCTCGGAAATGGAAATAGTGTTAGTTGTCAATAACTTTTATTTCAAAATATTTTCAACTTTTAATTGGTTTTTAATAATATTTCTTCCTAGTTTGACTTCACTTACTGGCGACTGGTATGAAATAGAGTAATAATGTAACACAAACACTATTAAATACAATACTGACTAATTTTTCTCGACTGCAACAGTTTTAAATTTGAATAAAATATTTGTTCCTAGGTTCCCAGATATATGAGTGGCTCGAAGACTTCTTAAGTTATAGAACCCAGTATGTTATCCTCGACGTCGAGCCTTCATCAGAGACAAAGATGTCGTCAGGAGTGACCGAGGGAAGTGTGATAAGACCGCTTTTATTTCCTATATATATAAATGATCTGGCGGACAGGGTGAGCAGCAATCTGCAGCTGCTTGCTGATGATGCTGTGGTGTAGTGGAAGGTGTCGAAGTTGAATGTTTGTAGGAGGAGTCGACTTAGACAAAATTTCTATATGGTATGAAGAATGGCAGAAATGTATAAAAATGTAAGTTAATGCACGTGAGTAGGATATACAAACCAGTAATGTTCGGATACAGTGTTAGTAGTGGCCTGCTCGATAAAGTCACGTTGTTTAGATATCTGGGCGTAACGCTACAACGTGATATGAAATGGAACGAGCATGTGAGTATCGTGGTAAGGAAGGCGAATTGTCGTCATCGGTTTATTGGGAGAACTTTAGGAAAGTGTGGTTCATCTATGAAGGAGACCGTATAAGGGATGTTAGTGCGACCTATTCTTGAATACTGCTTGAGTGTTTGAGATTCGTACCAGGTCGGATTAAAGGGAGACATGGAAGCAATTCAGAGGCGGGCTGCTAGATTTTTTTATCTGTAAGTTCGAATAATACGCAAGTGTTACGGAGGTACTTCGGGAACTCAAATGGGTATACCTGTAGGGAAGGCGAAGTCCTTATCGAGGAACACTATCTAGAAAATATACAGAACCGGCATATGAAGCTGACTTCAGATCGTTTCTGCTACCACCAACGTTCATTTCGAGTAAGGATCACGAAGAAAAGGTACGAGAAATCATGGGTCATATGGAGGGATGTAGACAGTTGTTTTTTCCCGCGCTCTATTTGCTAGTGGAACAGGAAAGAAAATGACTACTAGTGGAACATGGCACACTCCGCTACGCACCGTACGGTGACTTTCGGAGTTTGTATATAGATTTAAATGTAGAAGTATACTTTGGAACAATTTCTCATGTTTATAATAATATAACTTTTTCGGAGTAATTTTTGGAATTTCGTGAAAAGAGTGCAACACACACAAAATGAATGCTACCATTTCAAAATAGACTAAAAATATATTATACTTCTATTGCAGGACTAGAGCCGAAAGTCTGAGAAGTGGTCCATGGTGTAACACTCTCCTCTACATTAAACGTCACTGTGTGATGTGAAATAGGAAGAAGACACTACAATGTAAGTGGAAGATTTCGATGTCTTTTATGATCTTCGTCACGAAGTTCGACCGGAAGCGCGTGTAAGTCTGTGTAGCGAATTCTCAACAAATGATCCCGACTGTAACGGGCTCGACACCGATGTCAGACTTTCATCCTTTCATCAAATCGATGGCGGCGTAGAGATTTGAGTAATTCAGTATTAATATAGCAATAACTGATCCGTTTGGTGGACCTGAAAGTTCTAAGGAGATGAGCTGAGAACTTACACGTGAATTGATCAAACAGTGACACCACTCTACTGTCTAAACACCATCACTGATAAAACTGATATTTCTTTTGTACTCTGAAACATTTGAGCTACATCGGTACAGATATACAAAAGAGATTAGGAATCATGGCAATACGTGCAAACATTTTTCCTCACTTCATATGTATTTCAAACAGGGGAGGGTGTGACCACTGCTGACGGGTTGTGTTCTCCTTCTGAAGTCAACAGCTTATCAAATAGTTAAACAATGGAAAGTCCAGGACGTATAGAAACAATATAATGAAAAGAGTAGATCTCTACTCACCAAATAGAGGAGACACTGAGTCACAGAAATCGGCCAGAGACAGTGGTCATGTCTGTATGAGTTATGCTTGTGTGAACGTGTGTGACTTCAGAAAAAGGCCTTTCTGCCAAAAGCTAAATTATGTAGCAGTCTTTTTGTTGCAGCTGTCTGCGACTCAACGTCTCCTCTACATGGTGTGCAGGAATCTGTCATTTTCATCATACTACCACATAGTTAAGTAGACGTTGATGCCCTCCCCCTACCCCCGTACTCATCGACCCCACGTGCTATAGAGTATATATATCTCTCCCCTCCATGTGTTTCGATGTCTTCGAGCATCATAAATTAACTACATTTACTATCATCAATGTACAGGTAAAGGGTCGCAGGTCGTTTACTAAATGATTCAAATGGCTGTGAGCACTATGGGACATAACTTCTGAGGTCATCAATCCCCTAGAACTTAGAACTACTTAAACTTAACTAATATAAGGACATCACACACATCCATGCTCGATACAGGATTCGAACCTGCGACCGTAATGGTCGGCCGGTTCCAGACTGTAGCGCCTAAAACCATTCGGCCACAGCGGCCGGCGGTCGTTTACTATTGGATTTATTACTATTTTTTGTCACCAGATTACCATTGTCCTAAAGGTATTGAGGGAACCTATAAGCCGTTAACGTTTCGTTATCGGGGCAATGAAAGTCTGAAGATGCTGGCATTTGGTGAGCGAAACTTCTAATGAGCCAAATAACAGACGACCTCTGACGGTTTATCTGTATATTGATTGCAATGGTCCACGTGCCTCCTACAGGGGATGTCAGTATTTGCTAAATTTATTACTATTATTATTTGGCTGGGACCATCTAGGACCACGTTAAGTCTTGTTACATTTGGCAGTGAACTTTGATTTGTGTGAACCCCAGATTTCCTTTATTCTTTGTGAGTGGGCTTCCTTATGGCTCTGCGTCCAAGGGACATCACGTCTTCTTCTTGGTTGTTTGTCTCGGTGTAGCCCGTTCGTCACCGTCATCTTGTGGAACATTTTCCTGACATAGGCATCTTCGGGTTTGATTTGTAGGAGTTGGAGGTCTTCGTTGGTATTTCTAAAGCAGGGTATTTTGGTTTTAGGGTTTGAATAAAAGAAGTGGGAGATCTTCCTGGCCAACCTGTCCCCGTCGATTCGTTTAAGGTGACCGAAAATCGTGTCGCAGCATTGGCCTAAATCACGGAAAACCCAAATCTGGGTGACGGAACGAGTATTTGTATCGCTATACTTCCGAATAAGAGTACACTGTCCTAACGTTGCGCCAGCGCGGTCGGTTTGCGGAAAACAGATGTAGATGGAATTCACATCATGTGCTAGGTTCACTCCAGTGGCTCATACGTTTTACAAAATAGGTACCACAAAGAACAAAATCACTCTGTGTGATGTGGCAGCTATGATTACAGAAAACAACTGCAATAAAGCATAAACAGTATCGCAGTAGATCGGAAACTACACTGAAGAGCCAAAAAAAACTGCTACACGTGCCTAATATCATGTAGCTCCCCCGTGAGCAAGCATATGTTCCGCAACACGACGCAGAATGGATTCGACTAATGTCTGAAGTAGTGCTGGAGGGAACTGACACATGAATCCTGCAGCGCTGTCCATAAATCCAAAAGAGTACGAGAGGGTGGAGATCTCTTCTGAACAGCACGTTGCAAGGCACCCCAGATATACTCAGTAATGTTCATGTCTGGGGAGTTCGGTGGCCAAAGGAAGTGTCAGACTCAGAAGAGTGTTCCTGGAGCCGCTCTGTAACAATTCAAGAAGTTTGGGGCGTCGCATTGTCCTGTTGGAATTGCCCAAGTCCGTCGGAATGCAGAATGGACATCAATGGAGGCATGTAAAATGGAAATGATCGTATGGTGTCAGTGGATGGCAGTTCCCAGGCTGGAAGTTCGGCCGCCAAGTGCAAATCTTATTGAGTGCGACGCCACATTGGGTGACTTGCGCGTCGACTATGGCGATGAAATGCTGATGTGGACAGCACAACACCTAGTCCCTGAGAGGAGAAAAACTCCCACCCCAGCTGGGAATCGAACCCGGACCCCCGTGCGTGGATGGTGCAGGTGATGAGACAGAATGCTTATATACGCGTCAATTGTCAGAGTCGTACCTAGACGTATCAGGGGTCCCATATCACTCCAACTGGAACGCTCCACATCTTTACAGAGTCTCTACCAGTTTGAACAATCCCCTGCTAACATGAAGGGTCCATGGATTCATGAGATTGTCTCCCTACCCGCACACTTCCATCCGCTCGATACAATTTGAAACGAGACTCATCCGACCAGGCAACATGTTTCCAGTTATCAACAGTCCAGTGTCGGTGTTGACGGGCCCAGGCGAGGCATAAAGTTTTGTGTCTTGGAGTCATCAAGGGAACACGAGTGTGCCTTCGGCTCCAAAGGTCCATATCAATGATGTTTCGTTGAATGGCCCAGCATTGGACCCTGCAGCAGTTTGCGGAAGGGTAGCACTTCTGTACGTTGAACGATTCTCTTTAGTCGCCGTTGGTCCCGTTCTTGCAGGATCTTTTTATGGTGGTAGCGATGTCGCAGAATTGATGTTTTACCGGATTCCTGATATTCCGTAAACTCGTGAAATGGCAGTACGCGAAAATACCCACTTCATCGCCACGTCGGAGATGCTGTGTGCCATCTCTCGTGCACCGACTATAACACCACGTTCAAACTCATTTAAATCTTGATAACCTTCCATTGTAGCAGCAATAAACGATCTAACAACTGCGCCAGACACCTGTCATATAGGCCTTGCCGACCGCCCGGCCGTATACTCCTATTTACATATATCTATATTTGGACACGCATGCTTATACCAGTTTCTTTGGCGCTTCAGTGTATTTGTCTGAGACTGCAGATCACATGCTTAGTGAATGGCATCACTTGAAAATGGAGTAAGTAAATGCATTAAATTTCTGTTACAGAGCTGGCTCGATTCAGTTTACGCATACTGATTGCTACCGATGTTCGTCTCTGGCGCTTGTGTATGCGCGGTTGAAAAGGACGGAACGAGCGCTATAGCTACAATCTCTCAGCTCACTCAGAAGATCACCATAAGCTATACGGCCGAAACGTTAGATGAAGGAAGCAATATTCTGCAACTGAACTACTAGAATTTCATAGATCAGTTGTGGGACGCAAAATTACGAAGATGTACATAAAGTAAGTCGTGTTGCAGCTTCTCGGCGGACATGTCTTACTTTCCAAATACATTGAAGCTATGGAGCACTGGCTTCACTAAATTTATACAGCTCTCGCCAGCTGTAGATTGACTTCGATTCGAAGTACAACATTTGGACAACCAATCGTGTCACTAGTGATCATATTACATTAATTTTAGGAATTTTTATTACTAATGAGTTATCGTATCGTTCGGAGACATTTCTAGCGTTTATGGACTGGGATGGCACTTTCGCTTTATGATGGAAAGAGCTGCTGGATCCTGGGATCCCCACGGATCTCGGGAGAGGCGTTGTTCCCCCGTGTCGGCGGCTGCTGGAGCAGAAACACTTTCACTGCCGCTGGAAAGTGTGGGGCCCAACGGAGCAGGGCACGGCGCGGAAACGACGGCAAAGAGCGCCTCGCTACTGTGGTCTGGTCTGGCCGGCCCGGGGGGCCTCCGTGTCGCGGTCAGCGTTGACAGCGGAAATAGGGGGCCTCGCGTCATGCGAAGGCTTCATCTGCTCGAAGAAGTGGCGCGTGTGATGTCCGAATGTTCTATACTCCGCAAGACACCTTAAGATGGTTCAAATGGCTCTAAGCACTATGGGACTTAACATCTGAGGTCATCTGTCCCCTAGACTTAGAACTACTTAAACCTAACTAACCTAAGGACATCACACACATCCATGCCCGAAGCAGGATTCGAACCTGCGACAGTAGCAGGCGCGTTGTTCCCGACTGAAGCGCCTAGAGCCATTCGGACACCGCGGCCGGCTCCTTAAGATGTATAGCGGAAGTTAGTCTGTGCTCCTGCAACTTCCCCCAAATATTCAAATGTGTGTGAATTACTACGGGGCCAAACTGCTGAGGTCATCGTTCCCTAGACTTACGCACTGCTTAAGCTAACTTATGCTAAGAACAACACACACACATCCATGCCCGAGGGAGGACCCGAACCTCCGGCGGGAGGGGCTGCGCAATCCGTGACATGCAGCCTCAAACCGCATGGCCACTGCATGCGGCCTCACTTCCCCCTTTTCCTGTTCCAGTCGCATATAGTTTGCAAGAAGATGTAAAGCCTCCAGGTGGGATCTCATCTCTCCAGTTTTATTTCCGTTGTCTTTTCGCGTGATATACCAAGAGGATGCACTATTTTGATTGACTCCTCTGGGAATGAACACTCTCGGAACTTTAACAGTGGTCAATAAAGTGATGCAAAACGCTTCTCCTGTAGCATCTGCAAATGGAATTGTCTGTACTGCTCTTCTTCCGACCTTCTCTATTGACCCTATCAGTCCTCTCTGGTACGGCTCCCATACTGACGAGCAATATTCCTGTCTTTACATCCAGGATTGAAAACCCTCGAAGCAAAACTCGCAAATAAGTTTTTGTTATGAATACTAGGGTAAGGTGGGGTAAATCCGACCGGGTGGGTAAACGCCAGCGCCCTCTATTTGTGAGAAACGGCAAAGCGGAGCGATTTCGCATTTGTGTTACCATATAGAGCATTCGAAATAACGAAAATGTCACCTTGACAGCTTTGTCGCATTTGACATTTAGACCCACAAAAGACAAGTGTTTCAGTTTAATTTTTGTGCAAATTGCATCACTAGATTTACCTTATTAAATAAAACGATCACAAAACGAACGGTAAGTGACATTTGTAGTGCACTTAGTGACCTATTCAGAGTATGTATCGTTTTTGTTGGAAATGGCGTGTAAATCGTTTCTATGTGTGTTAAATGAAACATGGCATGGTGGGGTTAATCCGACCGCTAAATGGTGGGGTAAATCCGACCGCCTATTTTTAATCGTTTATGTGCATGGAATTATTTACTTATGTAAACAAAGTGATTTATTTTTATTTTTATGAAAATGGTACGAAATTACAAAAGAAAAACGACAAAACGCAATCAAAACGATATTCGCCGAGCAGTTGCTGCATGCAAATGGGAATATCCTTACGAGCGACCGCTCGTGATTTTAACATTCCGAGATCGACATTGCTGTTGCACCGCCGTGCAATGAAATCATCTTTTTCCAATTAAAATTTTCATTCATTTAACTTTCAGTACATTTAGTACTCTAAACATTGTTATTTTTTTGAATAAATTTTGTTCATTTATGTAAAAAAACATAATTGCTTATATTTATTCCCCAAAAAACCGTTCATTTAGAACCATTTCTGTGCAAAATCAGCCAAACAAATAGGGGGTCAGATTTACCCCACCATTTTTGCAAATGGCAAAAATGGACGTTTCTTAAAATACTGATATCTCAAAAACTATTGATGGTATAATAAAACATTTTTCAAACAGGTACTCCTTTATATTACCTATAATTAACGTATATAACGTTATGATCCGACCTCGGATAAGCGTTTTATAGCCACAAGAAATTACTAGGTCGGATTTACCCCACCTTCCCCTACTTTCAGCTACACATGAACTATTTTCAGACCGTAAAAACATACTTGGCTAGTGTAATTCCCAAACAGCTCAACACATTGTTAAGATCTTTTCTAAAAGCGACAACATCTAAACAGAGCGTATAGTTAAAATACTGTAACTTTTCATCGTTAGTGACCAGTGAAGTAGAACGGAGGTCATATGACTGAGGCGTTACGCTGTTAAAACTTACTAACTGAGACAATTCAATCTTTACTTGTATTATCTCATACCAGTTACTTAGTCTCGCGTTTTCTTCCCTTGAATCTCAGTCTCGTACCTGCCTTTCCTGCGATTAGTTTTATGTGGTCGTCCTGCTTCCAATCCAGCCGTACACATACGACGCTTTATGGTAGTAACTGCATCCAGTGACTGTTCTACAATGGTGTAATAATATAGTAAACAGTCTTTCTGTCTATGTATTTGCAATACGTTACAATAGTTTATGTTGAGAGTCAATTGGCACTCCCCGCAACAAGCGTCAATCCAATGTAGGTCTTCCTGCATTTCGCTACAATTGTCTACCGTGGCGACTTCTCTATATACAACAGCATCATCCGAGAAAAGCCTCATGGAACTACTGAAATTATCTACTACATAATTTGTATATAATGTGAACATTAATGGTCCTATAACACTTACCTGGGACACGGCCGAAATTGCTTTTACGTATGAAGGCTTCTCTGCATTCAGAATGGAATGCTGCGTTCAGTTCGGCAGAAACTCTTCAATCCAGTCACACATTTGCTCTGATATTGCACACACTCGTATTTTGTTCATTAGGCAGTAGAGCGGATCTGCATCGAATGCCTTTCGGAAGTCAAGGAACACAGTTATCTACCTGGGCGCCTATATCTACTGCTTTCTGTGTCTTGTGAACGAACAGAGTGACGTAGATTTCCCACGGTCGTTCCTTCCGGAACCCGTATTTGTTACTACAGGGAAGATCGCTGCTGGACGAGGCGTATGGCGCGACCGTAGCCACGATGTCTGAGCACTCTGCTAAAGACATGTTTATAGTGAAGAAGGCAGCAATCCATGATACGGTAATCGGTGCAAGAGGCGTGGGTCATCATAGCATGTCGGAAGTTACACAAGAACTCAGATTTTTTTTAACATTATCCCATGACATGCCGGGATGGTTCCTTTGAAAGGACACGGCTGACTTCCTTCCCTATCCTTCCCCAATCCGATGGGACCGATGACATCGCTGTTTGGTCCCCTGCCCCAAATGAACCAACCAACCGTCCCATGGCTCAGTGAGGAAGTTCTTGGGCCCATGCCAGTCGCTGAGCTTTGTAGCGATATGACAGCACTTGGTGATCGGCTGCTGGAGCCTATGAGGTGTCTTGTCTTCTTACAGTCCTGGTAAAAAAATCAGACTGACAGGGATCAGCTTTTTTTTACCAGGACTGTAATCAGACAAAGACACCTCATAGGCTTCAGCAGCCGATCACCAACTGCTGTCATATCGCCACAAAGCTCAGATACTGGCATGGGCCCAAGAACTTCCTCACTGAGCCATGGGACGGTTGGTTGGTTCATTTGGGGCAGGGGACCAAACAGCGATGTCATCGGTCCCATCGGATTAGGGAAGGATAGGGAAGGAAGTTAGCAGTGTCCTTTCAAAGGAACCATCGCGGCATGTCATGCGATAGTGGCGACGCAAAGCATGGTGCAATGAATGTCGATTTCATTTTTATCGAGCAGATGTGGGAGTCGAATATATTACATTTCAATATGTTACATATCCTGCTTGTCGACAGCGTTCTGATCACGCAGGAAGCGAGTTATTTGCGATCAGAGCAGCGTTCAAGTCGTGGCAGCTATGATCATTGTCTGGCTGCATGGAACACTGACAGGTCCATGTTATGTGAACAGTCTTGCAAACAATGTGCATCTCTTTTTGGCATATAGTACCCTTGTGGAGATGCCACCTTTCAAAAAGGCCATGTCACATGCTCTTCGGTTGCATGAAGGTAGCTTGATGAACAATCCAATGAATCCTTGACCATTGTTCGGCAGCTTGTATCACCCGATCTTAGTTCAGTCGGGCGTTTATGGGATGCTGACAATGCCCATGTACGCTCGATGAACCCAACATCAACAACACAACTGTTTGTAGCCCTGCTACGTCCGTGGGTCAGTATTTTTCCACAACGCTTCCAACACCTCAAGGAGCCCACGACATTTTTTAAGGTAACCCCGTCAGTCCTATAAGTTTCGAGTCTCCTTCGTCTTCTCCAATTTCCATATCTTCAAGGGATTGACATGTCAGTTATTGGATCTGACAGTGTGTTAGAGGGTGGCCGGACGCTCTTCTTGACGGCACCCCACTCGACTGGAGCACAACTGGCGAACTCCAGACTACTGGCTGACAGTAAAAATTAGAAAACCTAGCCTCCTCCCGAATAACACTCTGAATTTCATAAGTTCCATATACGTAAACAATAACTTCACTATGTTAGTGTTTCCCCTCGGTCCCCGTTGCTTACTGTCAACGATCTTTTGTAAATTTTTAGTAACGAATGATCTGATTGTATCGAGTACATGAGGTCCTCCTCTCCCTGTGCCTCGAAAGCCTGGTTCTTTTCGTGAAGTGCACACTCCTACCGAGGTGAAACATGACCTGTCCCAGAATCCCCGTCGTCCGCTGTGGCCGAGCGGTTCTAGGCGCTTCAGCCTCGAGCATGGATGTGTGTGATGTCCTTAGTTTTAGTAGTTTCTAAGTCCAGGGGATTGATGGCCTCAGATGTTAAGTCCATAGTGCTTAGAGCCATTTGAACCACAATCCCCTACGCAACATGCATCTGAGTACTAGCCCACACAAAAAAAGCCTCCTAGCTTGAATTTAGCGTGCCGTGTGGCCAGAAGGAAAGAACTCCTGAGAGCACAGTGCCACCATGCTGGCAATGTTTATATTGCTTTTTACTTTTTCACATTTTTCTCTCGACCGCTTAGTACTGTTCTTTAGCAGTTGAGGACCCTAGATGTTTATGACCCTCCGTAAATATGTAGCTAACTCTTCTGGAGATTAGACCACTAGGTAATGACTTCAGTTATCAAAGTCTGTTCTGCGCCGCACCCATTCCTATGAGCGCTGTCAATTGCTACCGTGAATGTGGTCGATTAAGAGGTACGCATTCCCGAAATGGATGAAACTTTCATTTTTCATTTTAGCTGGCAAGTGGCTGGAAAATGTTGACTTACTATTCGTGACAGTCATATTGCGCACCATCCATATGTTAGATCTGCTGGACTAAGTGCACAATGTGTCCATAAGAAATAAAACTGAGTTGGATTGTTGATGTTCATGCGTCCGTCTATTGACAGAATTGGCAAAAGTATCTCGGTGGTCCCTTTGACGCATTTTAAGCGGATGAGTGTTTATCCGATATGGTGCCGATTCTATCTTTCGTTCCATACTTCTCCGTGGGAATACAATTTGATAATAACTGGTGAAGAGCATTACAGATGTTTACTTGTAATGCGAATCCCGCTAGACATATGTGATGTAAAAATAAGAAAAAATAGCGTTCATCACTTACATTCGCTCCATAACGTCACATGGGATAATTTTTTCGTGTAATTCGCCATGCCAAGCAAATTTATGGAATTAATATACAAATAAGAATAGCCATCGTAACGGTTTAAAGTCACTTACTTGAGTCCAAAAAGGTGACCACTATTCATTAACAGACATTTTCAGAACTTTACCATTAGTCGCCAAAAGTTTAAGTTTTAATAAATTTGAGTTTAAGAGGAGCCTAAAGGATTTATTGACGGCCAACTGAGTAAATTCCACTGACGAATTTCTTAGTAGAGCCAACTGATGTCTGTGTAATTAATACTATAATATAACGTGAGTATTACGTAATATCTGTCTGCTGCAAAAAAAATGTGTGTGAAATCTTATGGGACTTAACTGCTAAGGTCATCAGTCCCAAAGCTTACACACTACTTAACTTAAATTATCCTAAGGACAAACACACACACCCATGCCCGAGGGAGGACTCGAACCTCCGCCAGGACCAGCCGCACAGTCCATGACTGCAGCGCCTCAGACCGCTCGGCTAATCCCGTGCGGCTTGTCTGCTACATCTATTCACAGCAGTAATGTGATCAGTGTAAACAAGTGCTAGAAACTGATTTTCTGTCTGATGATTCGTGGCTACAGTAACGTAAGAATTATCATATGCACCTCACTGTGTTGCATATTTACATGTTTTGTGACAAAGTTATTATCACTTCTTTAATAAAAATATATTCCAGATATTTTCACTTAGTTAATCCTCATAAGGAAAATCTCACTTCGGATCTGTGAGAGGGATATTAGCATCTCTCTTTGTTGTTGGGCTTGAAAATTCATAATAAGTATTCTATTTTTATCACATGTTCTGCGTCACTGAAGATCTACTCACTATAGATCTACGGAACAGAATGGTATCAGACTATGTGAAGCACGCAGCCGGTACAGACGGCGCAGATTCCTCTCAGACAGGGGGCGTTACTGCTGGACTGACGCAGAGCGGCCTCAGTGCCGTCGGCCAAGCGTGCCCGAAGGCTCCACGCTCCCATGCGTGCCTAACGACCACCTACGTTGCGCATTCACGCAGTTGCTGGTCCGCACCGGAATACGCGGCAAGTCGCACTTCGTACAAACAACTCATTACGTATCACTCGTATCACTTCCTTGCATATCCAGCCGCTGCATCTGTAATGTCTTGAGGAAAGTCATTAATCTCGTGTACCACAGTGACGGAAACGCCAAGAAACCTTCACGCTATGTAAGTAGGCTGTTTAGGTTTTTATGTTGGTAACGTCACATAGCGCTCTGTATGAAGATCACTGGCTGTGCTGTGTGCAGTCTGTGGCTGGTTGGCACTGTTGGAATATTCGCCATTGTAGTGTTGGGCAGCTGGATGTGAACAGCGCGTAGCGTTGCGCAGTTGGAGGTGAGCCGCCAGCAGTGGTGGATGTGGGGAGAGAGATGGCGGAGTTTTGAGAGCGGACGATCTGGACGTGTGTCCGCCAGAAAGAGTAAATTTTTAATACTGGATATCATGAACTGATATATATATATATATATATATATATATATATATATATATATATATACACTATGACTTTTGAACAGTATTAAGGTAAATACATTGTTTTCTATCAAAATCTTTCATTTGCTAACTATGCCTATCAGTAGTTAGCGCCTTTACTAGTTCCAATCTTTTATTCATCTGGCAGTATTGGCGCACGCTGTATTGCAGTAGTTTGAGTAACGAAGATTTTTGTGAGGTAAGTGATTCGTGAAAGGTATAGGTTATTGTTAGTCAGGGCCATTCTTTTGTAGGGATTTTTGAAAGTAAGGTTGCGTTGCGCTAAAATTACTGTGTGTCAGTTAAGTGTTGATCAGAATAAGTAAAGAGCGAAATGTCTGAGTACGTTCAGTTCTGCTCAGCTGTTTGAAAATCAAATAACGTAAGGGGTTTACCAGCACAGTAATTCATTAATTTTTCTAAGGGACGTTTCAATATACAAAGGTCAAATTTGTTTTTGTATTTCGGATACTGTAGTTTGGTTCTTATTTTCTGATAGCGGCTATCGAGACGAATTCAATGATGTGTAACAGTAAGGTCTTTGAAGGTCAACGAAAGTCACAAAGATGGCATGAACGTCCATTTACAGAAGGTGTTCGAAGTGATGGCCATTGGTATCAATGCAGTGCTGCAATTTTCTTATCATGGACTGAATGGTATTCCTGATCACATCGACACTTATCAAAGCACATTCTCTGACAATTTTCTTTCGCATATCTTCTGGTGTAGTTGGAATGTCTGTATAAACAACACGAAGATGGTATCTGTTCTTGTGGACTTGTCCGAAAGAATAGATACCATCATCATATAGATGAGGGTACCGGCCAATGATCTTCTTCATTTCAGATGCACTCACATTGCTCAAACTCTTACAGAAATCGGTAGATTGACTACCGCGAGTAATGGGTATAGTGAACAGGGGCACTACAAACGTAGTGTGTGGACAGTAAGTTAGAAGTGTGGGTCTCACGGGGAGCGCGCCAGAGATAAGTCTCCACGTCATCATCAGGTACAAAGATAAGTATGTGGTGCAGTGAAATTATGTTGGATCAAAGGTTTTAAACTACTGCATGTACAGAGTATCTCCATTTCCAGAGATGAAAAAAGTTAGTGTTGAAATTAGGAACAAAACACGAGGTATTATTTCAGTGTAAATGCAATGTAAGATTATTTAACTATTGCAAAATACGTGGCGCATAACTAATGAACTACAGACAAATTACAATAGTTGTGCATAGAAAAAAAATTGATAACATATTCGAAAGATGTGACTCAACAAAAAAAACTTGTATTTAATAGGTAGTAATTTCAAAAAGATAAGATACAATAGAGACATTAAGCAGATGAGTGAAATAGCTGTGATCATACGAACTTTTTAACACAACGAGTGAAATTGTAGTAACTGAAATAAAGGAAAAGCGGCATTTGAGTAAGAGGGGTAATTCACAACACGGCATGGTTGGGATTGGGAGTGGTATCTGCACTCAGAAGATGCGAATAATGAACTGTGTCCTGTCAATCAGTAATAAGCTTGGGTTGATGCTTTCCGAAGTACAGTACTGTGCACTATTTAGTGTATTCATGAGGTGGTGTGTCAAGGACATGGCTAAGATCAAAATTAAGTTCTAACACAGTCACTGCATGCGTCATTTCCTCCAGCTGATAGATAATCAGATTTGGCACGATTTATTGAAAGAGCCATAACTCATACTGTCCTCTGAGTTTCCGTAACATATGTTCCACATCTGTTACAATGACCACTTGGTGGTCTGCAAAAAGTAACGAATACAACGTTTCTGTTCCCACTGTAATTCCCATGCCGCAACATTTACGTTTCCGTTCTTGTAAAGCTTCCTCTAAATAGATTTTAAACAGAGTAGGAGCTAAAGTATACCCTTGTTGAAGTCCTTTCGTGATTCTAAATTCAGAGGATAGCTGTCTACCCGTCTTTCATAGCTAACACGTAAGTCTTACACACACAATTCTTGAACATGCTCCCCCACGTCTTGCTAAACGTACTGGACCTTTTTCTTCGTTCATTTATTCAGACTACTGCAGGTATTTCTTCACTGATAGTTTCCCAAGGGCTGCTCTAGTGGATGGCGAAACCCGATTATTCTCCGTGCCAGCTCTGCTAATCCGGAAAGATGTTGAAGTGTGAATTCCAGACACTGAGCCTCAAACACATTAAGGGGAGGAATGCCAGGCGTCTAGCCGCCATTCCGTATCGCTAGTGGCATCTTGTGATGGCGGAGATGGCACAATATCGGAGCACATGTTGAAATCCTGAATAGGTAGTGACGATGTTTAGAAAATGTGGAACGCAGCTTCGCTTAAGATACATGTACTAAATTCTTCATATCTGATATTTTGTCTGTATTTGTGCCTCTCTGCTGGACAAAGGAAGCTACCTTATAAACTTTAACAGTACGTACTTCTATATGGTTCACAAAATAGGTGTATAATGTAACTACCGGTACGTCAAACAACAAGTAATTACCGTGACGCAGATTCAGCTAGGGTACTGTTGACTATTATAACAGCACAAAGTAATATTCGGATTCTAGTAACCTTCCTACGTACAATATCATAGGCCGGTACATACAAGAACAGCAGCTTCACCCACATCGTCCTTGCGCACTAGAAACAAATATATAGGTCAAAAATTAACTATCCACACAGATAATGACTTCAGTTTATACTGAACAACTCCTGAAGCGCAAAACAAGGCAGGAAACAAGGATAAAGTTCCGCAAATGACCCATACAACTTAGCTATAAGGAAAGAAATTTCGAATACCTTAGAAAAGAGCTCAAAATGCGCATAAGTGCACTTCCATCTCACTGACATTTACGTATTGAAGAATTGTGCTACTTATTTTTTATTCGTGTTTGATGACTTATGCAGACCAAACATCTCCTACGTACGCATCAACATGGTTTCAGCAGTTACTGTCGGTTGGAGCCCAACGTGATCTGTTCGTCCATAATATACAGAACACCGCAGACAGTAGAGCATTGGTTGCTGCCGTGTTTCTTGAGTTCCGAAATTCTCCATTGTCGTGTACAAATAAAGGGTCGTGCATACAGAATACCTTAAATACCAGAACGGACATGATATCCATTTTCTCCAACTTTTTGGTCACGTTGTTGTACGAAACACATCCTAGCAGTCAGAATTCAGAAATGAGCAGCTTCATCTCACCATTGGCGAAGTATGATGCCGTTTTCCAAACATCTGCGGACAAGTTCAATGAATTTTCCTCAACACAAGTCAGTTCTCAAGTTGCAATAAATTACTAGCCACAAGATGGCACTTTCGCGAGATATGCTGTTTTCTAAAAACATGTTTCTATTCGTACAGTTTGGACAGTGCAAACGAAAATATTTGCTGACGAGGTGTGAAATGTGGCTCATCTATAACGAAAATGTCTACAGAACACTTGTGCTATCCCTTCTTCGGTACTGCTCGAGTATTTGGGATCCCCAACAGGTCTGATTAAAGAGAGGCATCTACGCAATTCAGATGGATGCTGCTACATATCTTACCGGAAGGTTCCATCAGTATGCGAATGATACGGAAATGATCCGTGAACTGAAATTAGAATCTGTGGAGGGAAGAAGTTCATTTTGCGAAACGCTACTCAGGAAGTTTAGAAAACCGGTATTAGCGACAGACTGCAGAACGATTGTATTGCCACCATCTTGCATGAAGACCACGAACAGAAGATAAGAAAAATCAGGGCTCTTACGCAAGCACAGAGACAATCGTTTTTCCCTGACTCCGTTTGACTAACCGTACTACACCGCATCCTTCGCCATGCACTGTATGGTGGGTTGTGGAGTATGTTTGTATATATGAAGTAATGATGGAGTGAGAATATGTACGGTTACAAACGTTGCCAAAGTTACCATCCTAGATGTTACAAACTTCTCTGATTTCTCAATCGTTGTCGGTGCATATCCTGGTGCGTGGAAACAAAGCTTAATTCGACTAATACCCACGAATAGTAACCCATGATATAGGCAGAGCAACAAATTTCTCACACCATCTGAAACACTGAAATACATTGTTAATGAACAGCTGGCATACTACCTTGAAATTTATAACATCGACGCTAAGCGTGTGTCAGACTTCCGGAAACACCATAACGCAGCAACAGCATTAACCAAAGTGACTGATGACATCATACGCGTAACAGATATGCATGAAGCAAACATTTTACTACTAATTGCGCTCAGCGAGGCTGATGGAACTTTTAGTTTCGGTACATTACTTATGACAACGAAACTGCTGAATTTCTGAAGCAGAACAAAGACTGAGATTCGACAAAAAAAAAAAAAAAAAAAAAAAAAAACTGGGTACTACCGTGTCGTCTGCGGATAAACACGGTTATGCGGACAATGTTAGGGTTCTGAGAGAAAATTAGGTTTCTGGACAAAAGAAGGCTGTAGACGAAAGTAGATCTGTAGACAAAAGTAGGTATCTACGCATAAGTAGATTTCTCGACAAAAGATTTCTGCTGCTGTATCTGCTGTATCAGGTATGTATGACGCCCTTCATTCATTATCACGCATAGGCGCAAAACCTGGGTCATAAAATAAATCCTAACCAGTCACAGGTCATCCTCGTGCCATATCAAAAGTTTATTAACGAACATTTTCGTGAAAATGTTCCTCCTCACTTCTTCTTAGCAGCCAATTACTCTACCAAAAACAGCAATGGTACACGGGAAAATCTTGGATGAGCATTTAATCCTTTCAGACCCAAGGCTACAATTATATACTTTAAATTTTACTGTCTCTTAGCTTGAACAGAAATACTTATCCCCAATTAAAACCTCATATACACATTTTTGAATGTTCAGTCTTTTCGCGACATACAAGCGCTGCCAAGTGTTGGTCTTCACTGTAAGAATACCAACAAGTCAGTGTAGCAGGGCGCGGCAACTTCTGACGGCCAGAGTACATGGAAGTGGTTTGTTAGTTATATTCCACTGCACAAATTAATACTGTTATTATTGATATATTGTACTGTAATTATTGAATGATCAGTTTTTATTACAACAGTAAACATACTAAAATTAGTTATTTCAGTCCATGAAGAGATACCAACTGCACAAATTATATTTTAGAAAAGGTTACATATTTTTGTATAAATCTTGCATCTAAAACTATTAAAAAAATTACCTAAGATCATTACAGCGTAAAGAAAAATTTTCCGTCCCCGAGAAGAAACATTCAGGTCTGGAAGGGTTACACTGGGAAGAACAACTTGGCACACCATACAAGAAATCTCTGTGTAGCTCAAAAATTTAGAGAAAAATTTACCATCTAAAACTACCCCATCCGAATCTTTACAACTCTATTGTAGTTTAACGAGCTACAAATAGTGAAAATTTCAGACGACTCTGACTAGCCACAAATGCTTGCGTAGGACGCATGAGCGACATTCTGTTGTTTAAACACATCGGCCCTTCATTTTCTCAGTTAGGGTTGATGAGTCGATGTCTTAGTCAGTATGGTCCCCACTAACTCACCTAGCTCCTCAAATGGATGTCCTTCACTAACTCACCTAGCACCTCAAATGGATATCCTTCACTAACTCACCTAGCACCTCAAATGGATATCCTTCACTAACTCACCTAGCACCTCAAATGGATATCCTTCACTAACTCACCTAGCTCCTCAAATGGATATCCTTATTCCATAACTGTAACACAAAATGCGACATGTCCTAAGGCGAGTCAAGAAACATACTGCTTCCTCCAGCATACACATGGCATAATGACCACAACGGTAAAATTAAATTCAGGCTTATATGGAAGGGTAACGACAGTCTCTGTCCTCGCATAACCTACGAAGAGTGTTTCCTCCGCCGTTCATGGATATAAGATTCCTTCTACTTGCTAAGACATTCTAGGTAAAATAAGAAGTGGACACTTATGGAAACTCTGGAGAATATATAATGTGCTGGATAAAGTAAGTGAGAATAAAATCTTCTCCTTTTGCAAGCCGCGTCAGTTACTCCTGACGATGATGGCAGAGATGCCCATCGAAAGCTCGAAAATTTATTCGAATTGACGCGATTTGAAAACGGAGAATATTTTATTCAGACACGCCGCCACGAAAGAGCCCCGGGACAGAGTAAGTGAGTTATCATTAATCCGCATCCCAAGTAGCTGGTTTCGTGCAGAAGTTCTGAGGTATCGACCTACCCGTACGAGAGACCGAGGAAAACAAATGGAATGATGGGCAACAGATAATACTATTTACCTCAACCCTCTAATGAAGTTTACGGTTTTAGTATTTAATTATAAGTACAGTTCGCCATCTTCAGATATCGCCAGTGTCGCGGGTGGATGCATTACAAACGTTCGCAGCCCCGACGGTGATATTGCAATAGCACAAGACTATCCGTCGGGCGTGTTACATTAGTAAAGCTCCCATCAGCGATAATCCAAAGATGGAAAATGCTGGTCAAAATATTCGAAATCCTGATTGTAATTGTGACCTACACTGTCCAGTCACTATTTTACCAGTAAACTTTACGTAACTAATCCTCTTCAATTGAACACTGAAGTCTCTGAAGGAGAAATTTGCAAGGCAAACAATTTGAAGTCGGTAAAAGAAAACTGAAATCACCACACATTTTAACATAAAAGTGGTAACGAAGGCAGACTTTTAGCGAAAACTGAATGTCTGCTCGGTAGCTGCCATATTTATTCTCGGGTAACAATGCGAAACAAAGATGGTACAGATTTCTTCCAAACGGGTGCTACTACCCATAACTGTAGGAAATTTTCACGCGCTTCGACTTCATACAAACTCGGTCACAGAAGATGACTTCAGTTTTACCGTATTGCGCAAGTGATGGCGTATTACTGACATTCCAAAATGTGGTACGGAAAAATTACTGTTTTTCATAATTTCTCACAGTACTGATTTCCTTCCTATCCTTTTCAAGTCTTTAATCAGCTTCAAGTCGACGTGGCGTTAAGCTCTAACATTTCTTCCCTTCTTCAATCTGCTTTGCGAATTATTTATTCTGTAACATTGCTGAAGATGTCCCAGTTGTATTTGCGGCTGTTTGGCATCGTTCGCTCAAAACAGTTTGTGACCTACAATTTAGAGATTTTCATGTCATCATAAGAACTTGTTCCAAATTATTACAAAGCTATTTAGAAACACATTTGTGCATGCAGATGAAACATAAGTTTAGAACATTTGGTGTAATTTCGTAACACGAGGTTTGTATGAACACCAAGGAGGTTAAAGCTCCCGAAAACACTGCAGCTTAAATCAAACCCCGCAGTTACTTATTCCGTGCAGTAAGGTATCAAGGTCTCGTGAACGTTCTCAACTCAAATTACCACTCGAACAAACTGTTCAACAGTGTACATTAACTTCTGAGCAGTTACCTGAAGAGATACAGCAACCAGCCTTTTTTTTATAGTTTCATTTATGTCAAGACCGGCTTCGGGCTTCCATCCATCTTCAACTGGCCTAATAGATCATGTGTTCGGTCGTATAACGTTTTCATCTAGTGCATTTTGAACGCTGCTGCTGCCTTTCGTTCTGAAATATGTAGTTCCTTCTTCCGCCTTTATATGCATATCAAAAATCATATTATTTTGACGGAAAAACGTACTATGCCTGGTGATGACTAATTGAAAATAATAACAATTAAAAATATAGTTCAAATGGCTCTGAGCACTATGGGACTTAACTTCTGAGGTCATCAGCCCCCTAGAACTTAGAACTATTTAAACCTATCTAACCTAAGGACATCACACACGTCCATGCTCGAGGCAGGATTCGAAACTGCGACCGTAGCGGTCGCCCGGTTGTAGACTGTAGCGCCTAGAGCCGCTCGGCCACTCCGGCCGGCAATAACAATAACAAAGGTTTTTTTGTAGCAGCTGATACTGTTGCAACACGATTTTCGATAAATATTTACAAGCTGCGGGACACCATCCAGTCCAAAAGCTGGCTTTCACTTCTCTGACTCACTCTGCTCACAGGTGTTATAACAAAACTTCGCAGCCTGCCGCGGAGAGCATGAAACGGCGGACAGGCTACCTGCTCGCGAGTGTGGGAGCGCACCGTTAACCGGCGACACCAGAGACGCCGAGCCGACACCGTTACACACGCAACCCACTGGGAGCCGCCTCGTCTCGTGACGTGCGGTGACGCTCCTGTTACGTCCAGTTTACCGCAGCTCAGCTGCGAAGGACGCTGCCGCCGCCGCCGCCGCCGCCGCCGCCGCCGCCGCTGCCGGATGTGTTTTTATATGAAATGTATCATTGGTCTGAACCGCAACTGCACATTTCTTAGCCGGCCGCTGTGACCGAGCGGTTCTAGGCACTTCAGTCCAGAACCGCGCTGCTGCTACGGTCGCAGGTTCGAATCCTGCCTCGGCCGTGGATGTCTGTGGTCTCCTTAGGTTAGTTAGGTTTAAGTAGTTCTAAGTCTAGGAGACTATGCTTATAGCCATTTGAACCATTTGCACATTTCTTCGTGATTAATTTCGGATAAGTATAGCCGTCATTACATCTTTGTAATTCTGGCGTATTGCCTGTTGACTTCTACCGATCTTCGGCCGACGTTTAACGATTTTACTCAGGTTTCATTTGTAAGGCTATTGGCAATGCAAAGATTTACCCTCGACTTCTGAAGAGCGGCTAGCAATGAAGGCTAAACCTCTGCAAAGGTCAGTGAGTCGAACAGTGGTGAGTGGTGTAGGAGGAGGTTAGGTCATTACAGGCAGAGCACAAACTCGAATTAGGGAAGGATGGGCAATGAAATAGGCCATGCCCTTTCAAAGGGACCATCTCGGCCGTCGCCCGAAGTGATTTAGGGAACTCACGGAAAACATAAGTCAGGATGGCCCGACGCGTGTTTGAACCATCTTCCTTCCCGAATAAGAGTCCAGTGTGCTAACCACTGCACTACCTTGCTCGGTGACTCGTACAGCTGAAACCTCAGGAAAATCGTCAAACGTCGCTCGAAGACCCCGATACAACAGCCAACGAGGCCACAATGATCTCAACAGTTTTGTACTTTATAGTCGCTCTCGTAATGTAGTGGTTAGCATCGGTGCCCCTAGATCCTGGATTCGAGTCATTTCAACTCATCTTCATCACAAAGATGCGCAAGTCACCCAAGTGGCACCAAACCAAAAGACTTGCACCAGTCGACGAAACAAGCCAGGGGGGGGGGGGGGGGAGGGGGGAGGGAAATCTGTGAATCTGTCGAGTCTGTCTATTTGTCTGTTTCAATAGACTTGTCCAAAACTACCAGAAGAATTTTGATGGGGTTGTCTTAGGTAACTTCAGCATAGCATGGGGCACCAGATACACATCATTTCATCAAAATCGGTTGACGGAAATAAGGGTGTCGTAATTGGAAGTTTTATCATAGGCTGCTAATACTGTAAATGCTACAGTAGTTCTGTTACGTTTACACGACTAACCCGCTAAACCGATTTCGATGAAATCTAGCGCTTGAACCCTGAGGAAGGACATAGGTTACTTTAGGATGGGTGTGGTACAAGATACTTATTGATTTTAAGAATATTACGCGACTTAGGGTCAAACAATTGCTCTTTCGATCTTTATCATATTTGTGGAAATGCTTTTATTGGTCTATATGTGCTACACGATACAATTGAAAGTAATGAATTCAGTGCTTATGCAATCTTCAATGTGTTTAATCCATACTTCCACGCTATTTGTTGTATAATGTTCACATAAATATAATGTGTGGCTTCTTGCTTAGCGGGATGTTTACATCCGCGCTCCTGCTCATGCACCTCTGTACGCACTGCACGGCAGCTACGCTAGGCTTGACGACGCATTGTGCGTTGGAACAGCTTGGGAGGGGGGAAGGCGTGGGGGCACATCACGAGTTATGCTTATCCGAACAGGCAGACACGTGAGGGCAGCTGATGTTATTGCGCGCGCACAGTAGCGCACTCATCACAGCAAAGGTGCTGATATGCGAGCACAGCTGTGGGTAACAGCTAGAGTCTTAATCAGACCTGATAATATCAGGTGATGCACAAAAGCTATCTTATATATTTGTAAAACTAAAAAAAAATTCTTACACAATCTTTTAATTGACTTGATCGTAAAAATATTACATTACAATTGGATTAACTGTTTCGATTGCTAAACAACCATTTTCTGACTGGAAAAACGAATGTGAAACAGAAAACTGCCACTCATGCTAAAGACACTGTGTGTATGTAAACTCTACGCTAGAATGCCAACGTCAAATATTATGTCTTGTTATATGTTGATTAATAAGTTAAGTGTCAATACACTGCTAGTTATACCAACGAAGTTAAAGAGTGCGATGCTGAACCACACATATTAAAAACTGTACCTGAATGCAAAGTTTACACATCCTTATTAGAAAACATTACTCGTAAAAATCGAGAACGTCAAATAGAAAAGCATGCTAAGTTGGTCAGATTGGAATCCATTTTCTGTTACAAGCTCGTTGTTGCCTTTTCCAGATAGTCTCACGCATTTTCTGTCGGAGAGTGATGGGCTGCTTGACTGTTATGCGTGCAGCCCGATGAACAGAGCTCTTGTATAGTGGATGATGGGAGTGTCGACAGCACACTTTTCACGAAGATGTCGAAGAAAAGACTTCACTTCATCGTCGAGGATTCTAAAAGAAAGATTTTGTTTCAGGTTCAGGATAGCCTGAATGAGTAGACCCAAGTCGTGAAAACGAAAAAAGCCCCAAAAACGTCACGAATCCACCTCTGGCCCGAACTACACCTTCCTTATACTGCAGATTAAACTCTTGACTCGGCCGTCGTTGTACTCTACGATTTGAATTTTTGAACAGAGGAGCATTACGCGCTCCGGCCGGTGTGGCCGAGCGGTTGTAGACGCCTCAGTCTAGACGCTTCAGGTTCGAATCCTGCCTCGGGCATTGACGTGTGTAATGTCCTTAGGTTAGTTAGGTTTAAGTAGTTCTAAGTTCTAGGGGAGTGATGACCTCAGATGTTAAGTAACATAGTGCTCAGAGCCTTTTGAACCATTTGAAGCATTACGCGCCTCCAGTCAGCTACTGTCCTGTTCCTATGTTATCTGCCCCATTGAAAGCGTCAGACCTTATGTTCATGTGTGAGCAAACGTCTTTTGGCAGGTACTCGACTCTAAAAGTCGATTACATGCATGTAGATGGAGCTGAATTCAAAGACAGCAACAACTGCTGTGTGCTTTGAAATTTTTATTTACATGGCGTGGCAAGTAGGATCGTTTTACGCCCACTGTTCTTACGCTTTGTTACGTAGCTGCCAGTGGCACACCTTACCCTGTAGACACCTTGAACAGTCCTACCAACGAGTTTGGCACATCCGTCACTGTTTGGTCACGGGAACGTCCGAACATGAGAGCTCCTTTCTACCATTCTGTCATGCCTTCACGCTGACTTGTCGTATTGCACTGATTCCACACATCCCACGGCACGACCTAGTTCTTTGCCATCTACAACGCTCCAAAGACGGCCTCCGTAGCTGAGTGGTTAGCGCAGCTGACTTCCTTGTGGAGGGCCGTGACTGATTCCCGTTACTGCCAGGATTATTCCTATGTTAGTACGCCGTTTTAAGACAACGACACGCTACAGATTCATCAAAAGCGCGTCGTTCTTGATAGCATTTGTTGTCATTAATCCTTGGTCGAAGGACTGGGACTGGGTACACTTAGTTATACCAATTGAGCAGGTCGGTCGGTCGGCCACATCACAGTGCGCCAAAGGGATCCGTGTATTGCTTGAAGGGAGTGACTTATATGTTGTTGCACAATCGTACTCTTGATAATAGTGATTTTATGGTGTCATATCCAGACAGCCAACAATCGCCGACTAAGCACTTTTTACCGGCAGCGCCTTAATATCTTAATTTTGGAGGCACACCTCACGGCGAATTCCAGAGGCGCTGGTCCAGACGGCAGCATCGGAAAGCGGCGCCCCCGGCGCAGCAGCAGGCGGCGCGCGGGGTGAAAGTGCGCCTAGGCGAGCTTTCCGGCAGCCCGGCGGCCTGGTTCGCGGGCGAAACCGCCGAAACGCGTACTCTGTTTCACTTCGGCCTTCCGCAGCCGCTTCACACTTCCACTTCATCACCGGACCAGGGAAACGCTAGCGAGACCCTTTGTCGCCGCAGGCAAGCGTAAAATTGCGTGCTTCAGGTCGTGGAACTAATACGCAATAAGAGCCACCCGCAGCTGATACAAGAAGAAAAATGTAACTGTCAAATTTCCCTCGGACGTAGGTTTGGAACCTCCGAGAAAATGCAGTGATAACAAACAGTAGCTTGAAAGTTGCAAAACACGGGTTAATACTACTGAGCTACATTCCTAGCAAAACTAAACTCTGTCCGAACAGGTGTCAGAAGACCCAACGGTACCGATCGGCCGCCGTGTCATCCTCATCCGACAAGCGTCACTGCATGTGGAGATGGAGTGACGTGAGGCCAGCACACTGCACTCACGGCCATTGTCAGTTTTCGTGACACTACCTCTCAGTCAAATAACCTCAACTGGCCTCACAGGGGCTGAGTACACCCTGCTTGCAAACAGCGCTCGGTAGGCCGGTCGGTCACCCATCCAAGTTCTAGCCAATCTCCACAACGCTTAACTTCAGTAATCTATAGGGAACCGGTGTTACCACAATGGCAAGGCCGTTGACACATTCCTAGTAGCTTCTTTAAACGTACCTGTGCGGTTTTTGCTATGATTTCTTCTAATGAAATTCTGCGACAGGTTCCAGAACAAAACTTCCATCTCTCAGAGTAAATGAAATGTTACGCTCACGTTAAAAATAACGAGTCCTGTTGGTAATTGGAGTACATCATTTTTGTTGCTGTACCACATCACCCCAGACTCTAGGATCATGGTGTCCGCAAATTTATCTTACGAAATTCAGCTCGCTCTCTAGGTCCGTGAAATCCAGAGCGTCGTAAAGGAAGGTGCTCAGTTTGAGTCTGTGTTACAAGATTTCCGGAAGGCATTAGATACTCCGAGAGTACCCCAAGTGATTGCAATAAGGCGGCTACTACTTAAAATACACTAAAGAGCCAAAGAAACTGATACATCTGCCTTCTATAGTGTAGGGCCCCATCAAACACGCGGAAGTGCCGCAATACCACGTAGCATGAATTCGACTAATGTCTTAAGTGGTGCTGGAGGTAACTGACACCATGAATCCTGCAGGACTGTCCATAAATCCGTAAGAGTATAAGGGGGTATAGAACTCATCTGAACAGCACGTTTAAAGGCATCCCAGATACGACCAATAAAGTTCATGGCTGGGGAGTTTGGTGGCCAACGGAAGTGTTTAATCTCAGAAGAGTGTCCCTGGAGCTACTCTGTAGTAATTCAGGACGTTTGGGATGTCGTATTGCCATGCTGGAATTGCCCAAGTCCTGAATGCACAATGGACATGAAAGGATACAGGTGATCAGACAGGATGCTTACGTACGTGTCACCTGTCGGAGTCGTATCAGGGGCCCCATATCACTACAACTGCACACGCCCACACCATTCCAACACCTGCACCAGCTTCAGCAGTACCCTGCTGACATACAGGGTCCATGGATTCCTGAGGTTGTCTCCGTAACCGTACACGCCCATTCGTTCGATACAATTTGAAATGAGACTCGTCAGACCAGGCAACATGTTTCCGGTGCGTTCAAATGGTTGAAATGGCTCTGAGCACTATGCGACTTAACTTCTGAGGTCATCTGTCACCTAGAGCTTAGAACTAATTAAACCTAACTAACCTACATCTACATCTACATCTACATCTACATCCATACTCCGCAAGCCACCTGACGCTGTGTGGCGGAGGGTACCCTGAGTACCTCTATCGGTTCTCCCTTCTATTCCAGTCTCGTATTGTACGTGGAAAGAAGGATTGTCGGTATGCTTCTGTGTGGGCTCTAATCTCTCTGATTTTATCCTCATGGTCTCTTCGCGAGATATACGTAGGAGGGAGCAATATACTGCTTGACTCTTCGGTGAAGGTATGTTCTCAAAACTTTAACAAAAGCCCGTACCGAGCTACTGAGCGTCTCTCCTGCAGAGTCTTCCACTGGAGTTTACCTATCATCTCCGTAACGCTTTCGCAATTACTAAATGATCCTGTAACGAAGCGCGCTGCTCTCCGTTGGATCTTCTCTATCTCTTCTATCAACCCTACCTGGTGCGGATCCCACACTGCTGAGCAGTATTCAAGCATTGGGCGAACAAGCGTACTGTAACCTACTTCCTTTGTTGTCGGATTGCATTTCCTTAGGATTCTTCCAATGAATCTCAGTCTGGCATCTGCTTTACCGACGATCAACTTTATATGATCATTCCATTTTAAATCACTTCTAATGAGTACTCCCAGATAATTTATGGAATTAACTGCTTCCAGTTGCTGACCTGCTATTTTGTAGCTAAATGATAAGGGACCTATCTTTCTATGTATTCGCATCACGTTACACTTGTCTACATTGAGATTCAATTGCCATTCCGTGCACCATGCGTCAATTCGCTGCAGATCCTCCTGCATTTCAGTACTATTTTCCATTGTTGCAACCTCTCGATACACCACAGCATCATCTGCAAAAAGCCTCAGTGAACTTCCGATGTCATCCACCAGGTCATTTATGTATATTGTGAATAGCAACGGTCCTATGACACTCCCCTGCGGCACACCTGAAATCACTCTTACTTCGGAAGACTTCTCTCCATTGAGAATGACATGCTGCGTTCTGTTATCTAGGAACTCCTCAATCCAATCACACAATTGATCTGATAGTCCGTATGCTCTTACTTTGTTCATTAAACGACTGTGGGGAACTGTGTCAAACGCCTTGCGGAAGTCAAGAAACACGGCATCTACCTGTGAACCCGTGTCTAAGGCCCTCTGAGTCTCGTGGACGAATAGCGCGAGCTGGGTTTCACACGACCGTCTTTTTCGAAACGCCCGAGGCAGGACTCGAACCTGCGACCGTAGCTGTCGCTCGGTTCCAGACTGTAGCGCCTAAAACGGCACGGCCACTCCGGCCGGCTTCCGGTACGTCAACAGTCTAATGTCTAATATCGATGTTGAAGGCCCAGGTGAGGCGTAAAGCTTTGTGTCTTGCAGTCATCAATGATACACGAGATGGCCTTCGGCTCCGAAAGGACATATCGATGTCGTTTCGTTGAATGGTTCGCACGCTGACACTTGTTGATAGCCAGTATGGAAATCTGCAGCAATTGTGGAAAAGCTGCACTTCTATCGGGTTGAAGGTTTCTCCTCAGTCGTCGTTGGTCCTTTTCTTGTAGGGTTATAATTAAAGTGTAGTTGCTGATAGGGGCCCAGTATAGGCTGTAGTTATCGTATGGCAGCAGAACTTGATAGATATTCTAATGAGTTAATCAGAACTGGTGTAAGCAGGAAAAAAATTAGTCCCAATGTTGGTGCAAATGTGACGCTGTTCACTGTTTTGACGGTATGAGGTCCAGCCTATCATTTGACAAGCCATAACATGAGTGAGCAGTACAGCTGTCGACGAGAGAGATCGTCGTCTGCTGGTGCAACCGTTTCATGTGAACGGCAGCAATTGCAGTGCTGTACTGAGAGTGTTTCACCGACTGAAAAGTGTGAGAACAGCCCTGATGTCATTAAATGACATGATATGAAATTCGTAAACGTTGGGTGAGCTTGGTGTGGCACCTGGAAGAGGAAGGTGTCCTGTCCCGTTGGAAGTTAATGGCGAGGTTGCTGTTGCAGTAACAAACCCTGCAGCATGTGGCCTGTGTACCGCTAGTGTTCGCTCAGTGTCACGAAAATTGTCCATCTTATAGTCATCAGTATGGAAAGCTTTGCAGTCTGTTTTACACTGGAGCCCGCACAACATCCAGACGGTGCGACAACAGAAACCTTATGATCTGGAGCAACTTCCTGAATTTGCTCTTCGGTTTCTAGTACGGCCAGGCAATATTCTATGGAGTGACGAAGTACATTTTGCACTACAGAGTCCACTAATCACACAAAACCGCCGACTTTGCGGTACTGCTGAACCACGTGTTGAACACGAAGCACTATTGCACTCGCCTTATTTGACTGTGTGATGTCGATTCACAAGCATCTTTATTCTCGGTCTCTTCTTCTTTGAATAGCATACACCCAGAGAGCTTCTCAGATGTACCGCCATGTCTGCCTGTTACCGAAATCTCCTTGTGAAGCATGAGATTCCTGCTTTGGAGGAGCGCAACAGTATGGAAACCACTGTTTTCATGCAAGACGGGGCAACACTTCACGTCCCTCACTCATTGAAAGATATCTGCTTAATGCAACCTTCCAAGAACGTGCTATCTCCGTAGGTTTTCTGGCTGCATGGCCTGCAAGATCACTTGATCGGTATCCGTGTGGGTTTTGGTTCTGGAAATATCTAAAAGAACACGTTTCGCAGGGACACGTTCGATTTATGCCTGATGGTTCAAATGGCTCTGAGCACTATGCGACTCAACTGCTGTGGTCATTAGTCCCCTAGAACTACTTAAACCCAACTAACCTAAGGACATCACACACATCCATGACCGAGGCAGGATTCGATCCTGCGACCGTAGCAGTCGCACGGTTCCAGACTGCACGCCTAGAATCGCGAGACCACCGCGGCCGGCTGATTTATGCCTGATCTGAAGGCCAGTATACAGAACTACTTTGCTCAGATTCAACCGGAACTGCTGCGAGAAACTGTTGATCACGTTTTCCGGATGCAGTAGCAATGGGTCGACATATCTTGTGCTCGTATTGAACAAATTATGTAAACAGCAATTAAAAACAAATCTTCGTTAGGCCTTTCTCACTTGTTTGACCTTTTCTGCCCATGTCCCGTTCCTAACCCATAACATGTGGAAACATTTCCATACGTCTTTCTTGCATTCGCACCGCCAGATTTGCACCTGGCAACCAAAAAACAGAAAATAATTTCTTTCCCGCAGCGTAGATCGGTCTTGAATTAACGGATCAGCATATCTACCAAATTTCCGCCATACGTTAAGTGCAGCGCTCACTGGACCTCAGTGAGTAGCTGTACTTTAATTACAACCATCCGGTACATAGGAATAACGATCTTGAAAAACTACCACACAAAAGCAGCAACATGAAAAGCAGATGTCAGCAGGCTGACATTCACTGGGAGCGTCTTAAAGATATGTAATCCACCTACGAAAGAAGTGTCTTACAATAAATTTGTTCGATCTGTTCTCGAGTACTATTCATCAACATGGGGCCCTTAATAACAGAGATAGTCAAGATCCAAAGAAGAGGAGCGTGTTTGGTCACGGTGTGGTCTACTCCAGTGGAGAGCGTTATGCTGATATGCAACAAACTCAGCTGACATATTCTACAAGAGAGGCGTCGTGAGTCACTGAGTGGGATACTGTTGAAATTTCAAGAGCTTAGCTTCCAAGACGATCGCTCAACATACTTCATCATCCCACATAGGGTTAGCGAAATGACCACTACGAGAAAATGAGATAAACTAGAATTCATACGAAGCTATTAGCGGCAATCATTCTTCCCACGCGCCGTTTCTGAATGGAACAGAAAAGGGTACGAAAGATAGTGGCACAAAAAGCACTCTCAGACACACACCGTAAGGCGGCTTGTGGAGTACAGATGTAGAATCCTTATCCGTTCTATGACTCCAGCAAACTAAAGATCACATTGCGCAGTATTCCCCGTGTTAAGAAACCCAGTATGCTGCCACGCCTATATCACCGCGTCCTACCTTCCTTACGGCTCTATACACTCCACGTCTTTTCCAAGGTACAGTGAAAACAAACCGGTAACTCTCTGTTCAAATGGAGATACTGCTTACCTACGATGTCAAACACGGCAGCTTGGAGGTGGGACGGGAGGAAAGAGGCATGAAGTTATCGCCCTGCCCCTCCCATATATGTCAGGTTTCGAAATGAAGCCACTATTTTCAGAATCACAGTTAAAAATCACAATTAAAAACTGTAGTCAACTGCACATTGATTTGAGCGACACACTGCCTAACTGGGCATAGCCGCACAGTTACTGGTCCATCTTCCGAAGTACCGACCCATTCATTATCGGAGATAGTTCAGTGTAACGAGGAATTACAATCACGAAGCGACCTGATATTTTCGCACACACTCCCTTGAGATAAAGTTAACGTCAACATGTCCGGTATGAACGAGGCTACAAAGGCTGCAATTTCTGTTTTCTTGTCGGTGGATAACCAAGTTCACTTCACCTGCGGTCTGTTAGTGGACACGTAGACTGTGATTAATGTAGGCGAAATACCCACTTTTTGACGTGAAAACTACTGTAGCTCGTCGGTCGAACTGCCTTGTGTGACGAAATACCCCCGGTCGTTGTGGCCGAGCGGTTCTAGGCGCTTCACGGTCGCAGGTTCGAATCCTGCCTCGGGCATGAATGTTTGTGATGTCCTTAGGTTAGTTAGGTTTAAGTAGCTCTAATTCTAGGGGACTGATGCCCTCAGATGTTAAATTCCATAGTGCTCAGGGCCATCTGAACCATTTGACGAAATACCGTCAAATGAAAATCGCTAATAACTACGAGACTAATAAAGCGTAAACAGGTGTTGAGCCCGCAATAGATGGATAGTACCTGCACGTGTTAATCGAGTAGTATCTGCTCCACTTGTGACGTAGAGAGTAGAGCAGTACTAAGGACACAAAATGAAGAAATAAAAAAATTCGACGGAGTATAAATATTGAACTGAAAGTTATAAAATATTGTAAGTGTCGTCTCACGTGACTCAAAATTACAGAAAACGTAACTCAGAGGAAAGCTCGCGTCGGAAGGTATCCGAAAAGCCTGACGTGTACAATGCCAAGCGAATGCCAGATCTGCGGCATTTTCGAAAAGGAAACGAAAAAAATGGCGCAAAGTGATTAAGTAGGTGAGCCACTGGGCATACAGCGCCAGTTTAAACTTGTGATTTATCTGTTCTGTAATATTATACACTTTGAAGTACAGATAAGCAAATGATTACAGATTTTTTAAGAGAGATTTATTCAAAAGAAAGAGTTCATCAAATTGAGCAGGTCAATAAACGGGTTGGGTTGTCTTTGGGGAAGAGACAAAACAGATGGGTATTATCGGATTAGGGAAGGACGGGAAAGGATGTCGGCTGTGCCTTTTCAAAGGAACCATCCCGGCATTTGCCTGGAGCGATTTAGGGAAATCACGGGAAACCCAAATCAGGATGGCCGGACGCGGGATTGAACTGTCGTCCTCCCGAATGCGAGTCCAGTGTGCTAACCACTGCGTCACCTCGCTCGGTGGTCAATAACGTGTTGATCCACTACTGGCTCTTATGCAAGCAGTAAGTCTGCTTGGCTTTGATTGACAGAGTCGCTGGATATCCTCCTGAGGCATATCGTGCCATACTCTGTCCAGTTCACAAAAGAGATCGTCAAAATCACGAGCTGCTTGCAGGGGCCTGCCCATAATGCTTTTCAACTCGGAATTTCATTGACTGGAGTAGAATTATCTTCTCCAGTGATGGGTCCCTCATTGAAATGAGCCCCGATGACGAGTAAAGACGTGTCCGGAGACGCCCCGGTCAGCGGTGGGATACCAAACCCACTGTCGACCGCCATACGGCCCGACAACCAGGAGTGATGGTCTGGGGTGCCATTTCATTTCATAGCAGAACTTTTCGGCTGTTTTCCGTGGCACCCCTACAGCATGATATTCTACGCCCCGTTTTTTTGCCCTTCATGGCAAGTCACCGTATGATTACATTTCAACAAGAAAATGACCTCCCGCACACGGCGAGAGTTTCTATTGCTTGCCTTCGTGCTTGCCAAAAACTACCTGGCCAGCAAGGTTACGTCTGCACAGATGTAGCACCTTCCACGATGAGCGATCGCTCTGAATCTCTCACAATGGCGATAGAAGTTGCTCCAAATGCAGCATCTATCCAATGCACTATGCACCATTACGCTTTGGCAATGAAAACACTTCCACCTGATTTTGTTGCATTTTCTCACGCAGGTAGCGAAGAATGTAAACCGCATCCCAGGTAGTGTAACAAAAACTTCTCAAAGAGTTGTGCAAAGAGGTTAGAACCAAATTTTCTGTGCTATTATTCCAGATAGAAGTACGATGACTACCACGTGGCAGCATGTTGCATACAATGGTCGCGATTCGGCAAGAAATTGCTTTGTCACTGGAAAGGACGAGGATAGAGAACAACGAAGACTTACATGCCAAACAACAGATAATATATTTATTTACAAAGTGGTATATATCTAGAAATATATGGGCTTAACATCGTCTTGCAAGGAAATATTGTGAATATTTCTGCTGCACAAGACAAAACTGATAGTTTTCTTCGTATATTAGAGATTTACCATCACAGCACAGAAATTCAAGACATTTTCAAGTTTCACAGGTGCACGACACTATCAGTGAAAGATGCAAATTCATACAAGAAGTGATTCAGCTCTTATCAGTAGAAATAAATTCTATCAGTAACTGTTTTTATGAACTGGAGACTCGATAAGTAGATGGCTGGGCATTAAGACCGTTTTCAGTGAATGAAGGAATATTTTAGGATAGTGAAGTCGGTGCAGTATTTCTTGGACTACATAAGGGCAGCAGACTGAAACAGATTTCTCGAAACTAGCAGTAGCTGGAAGGAAGATTGACTAAGGGTATCCATTATTTTCAGGAAACCTCTTGAGAATACTGATGGTAGTGGCCACAACGTGTAGGTTGAGCACGTTTGGAGCATTATGGGCAGGGCCCGCCATTCAGCTCTGAATTCTGACGACCTGATGCGCCAGCTGGACAAAATCCATTGCCAAGCTGAATAATTGTTTGCGTAAGGCACAGAAGTGCTTCAACGCGTTATTGAATTGCCTAACTTGTTAAGCTCTTTCTCATCAATAAATCACCCAACTTCTTTTTTTTAAATTGTAATTAATTGTTTGTCTGAATATGTACGTCACATCTACCGATAAGCCTCCCATTCGTTTACGCTCTCTCTCTCTCTCTCTCTCTCTCTCTTTCTCTTAGAGTTCACTTCTGTGTATATCCATGAAATTGCATATTAATACGAAACACTTGTTATATTTTTACCTCGTCGTATTCACAAAAAATGTACGGCGCAGACCCGAACTGGCAAACAGAGTTCTTTTCCCCCCCGAAAAGAGTCTCGTCGGTGGCACGGCGCTGACGCTGCGCAATGTCGACAGCCGGGCGCTGAGGCCAGGAGGAAAGGATTCGCATCCTCTGGGTCGACCGTGGGAGGAACAGACGCGGGCCCCGGCTGCTGCGACCCTGGCCGCGATAGGCTTTCGTCACTGGGCCGCGGGGAACGGCGGACCCCTTGCCCGATGTACCTACTCCTTGCGCAAACCTCGGAGGCCGTTCCCAATGTCCCCCTCTGCTCAGTCGGTTCAATCCCGCGTCCGGCCATCCTGATTTAGGTTTCCCGTGATTTCTCTAGAGCGCTCCAGGCAAATGCCGGGATGGTTCCTTTGAAAGGGCACGGCCGATTTCCTTCCCCGTCCTTCCCTAATCCGATGAGACCGATGACCTCGCTGTTTGGTCTCTTTCCTCCAAACAATCCAATCCAATCAGTTGAGGCTTTGTACCTAATAGTCGGGTTATGTCCACTCGATCTTCAGATACGAAAAAAGCCGCGGTATCTTGGCTGAAGAGAGAAGAACATCACGAAGTTCAAAATTTAATAGGATTACGGCCACAAAAAAGTAGTAAATATAATCAGGTCCTTCTCCTGTGGCAGAAATTTGTTCCCCTTCTAGCGCGGATTCCTGGAACAACGTAGGATACGTAGCTACTGCTAAAAAGCAGAGTTCATTTCCGTTTCCAAGAAGACCAGTGGGACAGACGATCACAATTGTAGACTTATATCGTTGACGTCGATCTTTTGTAGAAAAAAATGGTTCCAGTGGCTCTGAGCACTATGGGACTTAACAGCTGTGGTCATGAGTCCCCTAGAACTTAGAACTACTTAAACCTAACTGACCTAAGGACATCACATACATCCATGCCCGAGGCAGGATTCGAACCTGCGACCGTAGCAGTCGTGCCGTTATGGACTGAGCGCCCTGAACCGCTCGGCCACCACGGCCGCCGACTTTTGTAGAATTATAGAACTTGTTTTTTAGTCAAGAATTATGTCGTTTTTTGGAAAAAGAAAATCTTCTCCACAAAATTAACATGTATCCTGCAACGATCTCGCTAAACTCAGCTCGTTCTGTTCCTCCATGATTCCATAGTGCTGTAGGCAACTGCGCTCATGTTAATGCCGTGTTCCTCGACTTCAGGAAAGCATTCGACATCGTCCCACATTGGCGGTTCATAGCTATGTGAGCTTATCGAGTATCGGACCAGATTTGCGGCTGGATCAAAGAGTTCTTTGCGGACAGTGCTCAACACTCCATTGTTAATGGAACAAAATCAGCAGATGTAAGGGTAACGTCGGGGGTCCCCTAAAGAACTGTGGTATGGCTGCTACTGTTTACAATGTATCTAAATGATCTAAATTAAGACTGTTTGCATTTGATTTGGTTGTCTATAAGAAATTAGTAACGCCAGAAGACAGCTTCGATGTGTAGAATGACCTGCAGACGACTGATGAATGGTACAGACTCTGGCAGTTGACCCTGGACGTAAACAAGTTTAACATATAGGGCATAAACAGGAAGAGAAAACTTCAATATTGAAGAGAAATCGCTGGAAACAGTATCTACCGTAAACTATCTAGCTCTCACTATGCAGAGCGACCTCAAGTGGAATGACCAGATAAAAACAAATAGTAGGAAAACTAATACGCCGCGCGGGAGTAGCCGAGCTGTCTTAGGCGCTGCAGTCATGGACTGTGCGGCTGGTCCCGGGGAGGGGGGGGGGGGCGGGTGGGGGGCGGTTTCGAGTCCTTCCTCGGGCATGGGTGTGTGTGTTTGTCCTTAGGAAAATGTAGGTTAAGTAGGGTGTAAGCTTAGGGACTGATGAACTTAACAGTTAAGTCCGATAAGATTTCACACATTTTTTGAAAACTAATAAGGAACTGAGATTCCAAGGAAGAATCTTACGGAAGAATCATCCTCGAAGAAAATGGCTTGTAAGGCGCATGTTAGACCGATTCTATAGTTCTGCTCATCAACTCGGGAGCCTTATCAGATAGGACTGATAGAAGAGATAGAGAAGATCGAACAGAGTGACGCGTTTCGTCACGGGATCGTTTAATTGCCGCTTGAGTGTTACCGAGGTGCTCAAGTGACTCCATTAGCAGACGTTACAACAGAGATGTTATGCATCATGGAGAGGTTTGCTACTGAAATTTCGAGAGACCATTTTCCGGGAAGAGTCAGACAACATATTACTTCCTTTGACATACATCTCCTCTGCCGCATATCCTTAGGTGGACATTGGAGTGTTGTGTAGATGTAAACGACGAGATAATGCCCGAGCAGTGGGATGCAACTATGGTTTTCTCCCAAACACTCAAGAGGCTGGAAATGAGACGTGCTTCCCTAAAGAGGCGCCGGCCGCTGTGGCCTAGCTGTTCTAGGCGCTTCAGTCCGCAAGCGCACTGCTGCACCAGTCGCAGGGACGAATCCTGCCTCGGTTGGTTCAAATGGCTCTGAGCACTATGGGACTTAACATCTGAGGTCATAAGTCCCCTAGAACTTAGAACTACTTCAACCTAACTAACCTAAGGACATCACACACAATCTAAACAATGGGTTACCAAGGGAGAATCTGCACCAAAAAAGGGCGAAGACCAGTCCTTCGGCCGGAAAGGTTATGGCGACTGTCTTTTGGGATTCGCAAGGGATAATCCTCATCGATTATCTGGAAAAGGCTAAAACTATTACCGGTGCATATTATTCATCGTTATTGGACCGTTTTAAAACTGAGCTGCAAGAAAAACGCCGGCGATTGAACCACAAAAAAGTCATTTTACGTCACGAGAATAAACCAGCACACACCTCAACAATTGTGGTTGCAAAATTATTGGAAATAGGATTCCAACTCATTTCACATCCCCGCTGTCCTCCAGACTTGGCTCCCTAGGACTATTATTTGTTCCTCAATTTGAAGAAATGGCTGGCGGGACAAAGATTTTATTCAAACGAGGAGATGATTGCAGCAACTAATAGCTATTCTGCAGACTTGAACAATTCCAATTATTCTGAAGGGATCAACAAATTGCAACAGCGTTGGACGAAGTGTATAAGTCGAAAAATAAAAAAAGGTTTACCCCAAACACGTAAGTAGTTTGATTTTTCCACCGACTTTTCAAACGCCCCTCGCATGTTAGTAAACTGACGAATGTATAGTATAGTAATGTACCCATGCTTCATTCACAGTGACGAAACGACGCCTAAAGTCCTGCGGATTCTTCCTGAACAGCTGTAAACCATCCTTGCAACACTCCACACGATTCCGTTTCTGGTCAAGCGTGTGCAATCGCGGAACGCATCTTGCGGATAGTTTTCTCATGTCTAAATGTTTATGCAAAACGTTATGTAGCCGTTCATTCGAGATGCACACAGCACTAGCAACCTCACGCACCTTAACTCTTCTGTCATCCGTCACCATATCATGAATGTTTTCAATCATTTCTGGAGTCGTAACCTCTACAGGTCGTCCAGAAAGATCAGCATCACTTGTGCCCATATGGCCACTCCGAAAATTTTGAAATCACTTATAAACTGTTGTAATCGAAGGCGCTGAGTCACCGTAATGTTTATCAAGCGTCTCTTCATTCCCCTGAGGCGTTTTTCCTTTCATAAAGTAATGTTTAATCACCACACGAAATTCTTCTTCGTCCATTTTTTGACAATCATTCGACTTCCTTGCTTTACTCGAACGCCAAACACAAAGAAATAGACCAATACGGCTGAAACTCGGTGTGCGCTCTTTCCATAGATGCTACTAACTAAACATGACCTCGATACGCGTCGGTGGTGCCATCTCTCGAACTTTGCACGGACTTTCCAAACGCCCCTCGTAGGTCAATAGATTCTCAGCGACAAAACATTATGTGACTGCTATTATGCATTTTTATAGCGTAGGACATTCTCTGCGCAACACAGACGGCGTCTGTGACGTAATCAACTGCCGAAACCATGAGGACGCAAGCTCTGTTACAGATATTGCACAGCATGCTGGCGGCCTTACCACAAGGAGTAAGTTCGCTGCAAATGTGAGTCTTTGTGAAAATACGAGTAGGTGCGTCTCACGTGGCAGTAATTCTGCGCCTATCTTCCCCCTCCCACACATACACACACACTTGGTTGGAATTCGGACAGACTTTATTGCCTTGTGCTGAGTAAAAAACCAACTACGAGTATTGATGTCAGTAAAGGAATCTCTAAGCGCAGCCTTGACATTCAGCAACAGTAACCGCTTAACTGGGAGGCGTATCGAAGTACGGTGGAAAGACTATTTAACGCGACACGGTCGTTGGGCAACGAGAAGCGTTTTCTCCGCTGGATGCGAGCGGCAGGCGTCATGCTTCCAGACAATGAATAGTGCGATCTCTCACTTAGAGGGGCGCTTAGCCACGCAAGTGGCATTCTGACAACACTGCGAACGCGTGTGGAACGAAACTGAAAACGAGGTTTAAAATCATGACGCACCGCTGCAGCAAAGTGCATTACGTACACCGTAATCATGTAAACAGCTCCTTCTTCTTGAAATATCGTACACTGTCGCTGCGCGTTGTATGCAGGACTGCATTTTTCTTGCAACGGTAGAGAACTCAAAAGCCTTGTAATAGATAAGTACAGTATTTTCGATTTTACGATATAATTCGGATAAATCAAATGCAGTAACTCTCCGGATGTTGCATAATGCATATCGATTTAGCTAGAAATCAAGACTTGGTGCTGTTCCACAAAGGGCACACTTGGCAACTCGTAAATAGGTTTAAACGCTGCTGCACACTTGCCCAGCACAACACTGAATTAGTTTCAGTCTGTGTGTGTGAAATCTTACGGGACTTAACTGCTTAGGTCATCAGTACCTAAGCTTACATACTACGTAACCTAAATTATCCTAAAGACAAACACACACACCCATGCCTGAGGGAGGACTCGAACCTCCGCCGGGATCAGCCGAACAGTCCTTGACTGCTGCGCCTCAGACCACTCGGCTAATCCCGCGCGGAAGTTCCAGTCTCTGCTACAGAAAAAACAACACACATACGCAGATCAGGGCAATTCAGCAACTTGGAGCCACACTTCTTTCTACTGCTTTGACAATCAACTTCCCACTATACCCTTCTTGTCTCTGACCAATTAACTACAAGAAGAAATACACCGGATTTAAACAATTAACAAAAAAAAGGCGAGCAGAATTCTCTCATCGAGAAGGACATCAGCAATCAAACTAAAAGACAGACACAGCCACAGTGACAGTGGTATTTATAAAGTAACTTGTTCTACTCGCCGAACGAGGTGGGGGACAGTGGTTTTAGCGCTGGCTGGAGCAGTGTTCGAGGAAGTCGAGCATAAGTCTCCGTCCGGACATCCAGACCACAGATATTCTCCCGTTTCCCTAAATCGATTAAGACGAATTGCGGGATGGTTACTTTGGAAAGTTTACGGCTGATTTTGTTCCCTGTCCTTATCGAGACCCAACTTGTGCTCCGCCTTTAACGACTTCGTTTTTGACTGGACATTAAACCTTACTGTTCTTTTTTCCTACGTGTAAATAACTGCACACACCACAGATAGAAAAAGACTCTAAAAAACATGTAGCTAACTAGTTCCGTATTTAACTTCCGCGCGAAATCGGCCAGCGGCACCTACTCAGCAACATAAACACATATATCGAGATTCTCCCTAAAATGGAAGATTCATTAAGCAAGTGTATCATGGACAGCAGTGACGTAGAACACCACTCTGGAATGTTGCAAGTTTACCCTGTCGAAGCTTACAAAGTAATGACGACGCATGCGGCCGGTTGAGCCGAATCCTCACTAACCGCACATGGCGGCAAGAAAACTACGAAATTCAGATAAAATTTCACTGTCAGGCGTGATAAACATTACCAGTTCGTTAAATAAAATTCATATTCCCAATAAAAGTGGCAGTTGTTCAATGCAATGGTTTCAAGGCGTCAGAAACCAACGAATTCTCAGAATAACGGAAAGATAAGGAAATATTACAATAGAAATATGTACTGGGTGATCAAAAAGTCAGTATAAATTTGAAAACTTAATAAACCACGGAATAATGTAGATAGAGAGGTAAAAATTGACACACATGCTTGGAATGACATGGAGTTTTATTAGAACAAAAAAGAAAACACCCCATAATGCTAGACGTGTGAAAGATCTGTTGCGCGCGTCGTTAGGTGCTCAGCCGCTCAGCCGCCACTTTCGTCATGCTTGGCCTTCTAGGTCCCCAGACTTCAGTCCGTGCGGTTACTGGCTTTGGGGTTACCTGAAGTCGCAAGTGTATCGTGATCGACCGACATCTCTAGGGATGCTGAAAGACAACATCCAACGACAATGCCTCACCATAAACCCAGACATGCTTTGCAGTGCTGTTCACAACATTATTCCTCGACTACAGCTATTGTTGAGGAGTGATGGTGGACATATTGAGCTTTTCCTGTAAGGAACATCATCTTTGCTTTGTCTTACTTTGTTATGATAATTATTGCTATTCTGATGAGATGAAGCGCCATCTTGCAGTTTGTCGGTGAAGTTCTGGTTCAGTCCATATACTTCTAAAGTGCTACAAAGTTTAAGCGCCATCTGTCGGACATTTTTTGAACTTTTGTACTTTTTCGGTTCTAATAAAACCCCTTGTCATTCCCAGCATGTGTGTCAATTTGTACCTCTCTATCTACATAATTCCGTGATTTATTCAGTTTTCAAATTTATACTGACTTTTTGATCACCCGGTAGATTAAACTGAAGTAAAATCATCGCTGACAGTTGGTTATAGTAAGAGAAAGTGTTTTCTTATCGCAATATGATTTCTCACGTCTTCCTGTTCTATACTGTTTCTGCATCGGACTGGCACTGTACCAACCATCTAAATGAAATGTGCTATACAGGCTTTCTTCAGGCACTTCTCCGATTTCTCACATTACTATGTGCATTGGTTTTAAACCGTTGCCATATGCGACAGATAGTTCATGTTTCCGTGGACAGGGTGCTCGGATATTCGCTAGAGCACTGGCCGCGGCAGGTTAGTGGTAGAGTTCTAGCTGCGATCGAGTAAAAGGGTGATCCAGAATTCAATAGACAAATTTTCAGATGTGGCACTGTGGACGAACACGAGAAAAAAAGAAGTCCGGTAAGCATGGGATCTAAAATGAATTCCTAAAGAACTATGAGCACTTATTTGTCTTCGCTACCGTGAAACACATCTCTTCTACCGAACAAGTGCTCATAGCTCTTAAGGAGTGCATTTTAGAGCTCATGGTTACCGGACTTTTTTTCGTGTTTTGATGCATACTACCACCTCCGAAACCTTGAAAAGCAAAGAGCATTCAGTAGAAGAGCTGTATCTCTCAGTATCGAAGATGAGCAAGTGCTTATATATCTTAAGGAATGCATTTCAGAGTATAGGTTAACTATACTTTTTTTCTTGTGTTAGTCCACACTACCACATCTGCCAGTTTCTCGGTAAAGTCCTGGTTCAGTGTGTATACAATTTTAAAGTGCTACATAAAGTTGAATCAGCGTTTATGTCTTTAAATACACATTCATGTTGCTAACTCCTCTCCTACTTTCTCACCTATCACACGTCCAGAGACGGTACAATGTACCTCTCGACATCTTTTTCATTTTTATTTTTACGTACTTTTTGTTACATGGATTCACAGTGAGTATATCCTCAAGAGCGTGAAACATACCACAAAACAGGGATACGGAATTTACAAAAAGAAGTGATATTCCAGTTGGATGCAGAATAAGGAAAAAAATTTCTTATACATACCTTCGCTTAAGAGGTAACAACAAAAATAGACAAGTAAGTGTACAATACGCTATAGTAATCCCGGATTATCAAGCAGAAAATAAATTGGCAGGTTACTAAAAGAAGAAGGAATAATTTTTAATGTCTTGTAGAGGACGAGATCGTTAGAGACGGATCACAGGCTCGGATTGTCCCGTTAAGAATGGGGGAGGAAATCAGCCGTACATTTTGAAAGAATCCATCCCGGAATTTGCCTGGAGCGATTTAGGTAGGCAGGTTATTTACACTGATCACATTACTCCACTGAAGATGCGCAAATGTCGGATTTTTTCGTGTTATCTCATATTATTGATGAGATATGCATCTATCCGTTCTGCCAAGAATTTCGTCAATAGTTTGGAATGAGTTAACCACCAATAAATCTTTTAGGCTTCACTTAAAACGATTTCATCAATAGGTAAATGCTTTTGTTGCTGACAAGTTACAGAAAATAGGTTTTTATTTAATAATGGGAACCTTTTGAACTAAAGTTTGCGACTTTGAATCTACATCAACATCTACGTGATTACTCTGCTACTCACAATGAAGTTCCTGGCAGAGGGTTCAGTGAACCATCTTCAAGCTATACCTCTACCGTTCCAGTCTCTAACGACGCACGGGAAAAACGAGGACTTAAATTTTTTCTGTACGAGCCCTGATTTCTCTTATTTTATCATGATGATCAATTCTCCCTACGTAGGTGGGTGCCAACAGAATGTTTTCGCAATCCGAAGAGAAAATTAGTGATTGAAATTTCATGAGGAGATCACGTCGCGACCAAAAACACATTTGTTTCAATGATTGCCACTGCAATTCACGTACCATGTCTGTGGCACTATCTCCCCTATTTCGGGATAGTACAAAACGAGCCGCCCCTCTTTGTACTTTGTCGCTGTCATCCGTCAGTGCCACCTGATACGGATATCACACCGCACAGCAATACTCGAGAATAGGGCGGACAAGCGTGGTGTAAGCAGTCTGTTCAGTAGAGCTGTTGCACCTTCTAAGTGTTCTGCAACGAATCGCAGTCTTTGGTTGACTCTGCCCACAACATTATCTATGTGATCGTTAGAATTTAGGGTGTTTGTAATTGTTATCCCTAAGTATTTAGTTGAATTTACAGCCTTCAGATTTGTGTGACTTATAGCGTAATGGAAATTTAGCTGATTTCTTTTAGTACTCACGTGAATAACTTCACACTGTTTTTTATTCAGAGTCAATTGTCGCTTTTCGCACCATACAGATATCTTACCTAAATCATTTTGCATTTCGTTTTGGGTCATCTGATGACTTTACAAGACTATAAATGACAGCATCATCTGCAAACAATCTAAGACGGCTACTGAGATTGCTGCTATGTCGTTAATATAGATCAGGAACAGTAGAGGAACTATAACACTTCTTTGGGGAACGCCGAATATTATTTCTCTTTTACTCGATGACTTTCCGTCTATTACTACGAACTGTGACCTTTCTGATAGGAAATCTCGAATCCAGTCGCACAACTGATTACATATTCCATAGGCACGAAGTTTGGTTAGGAGGCGCTTGTGAGGAACGGTGTCGAAAGCCTTCTGGAAATCTAAAAATGTGGAATCAATTTGACATCCCCTGTCGATAGCACTTATTACTTTATGAGTATAAAGAGCTGGTTGTGTCTCACAAGAACGATATTTTCTGAATCCGTGCTGACTATGTGTCAATAAATCGGTGTCTTTGAGGTGTTTCATAATGTTCGAATACATTATATGTTCCAAAACCCTGCAGCAACTCGGCGTTAGTGATATGGGCCTGTAATTCAGCGAATTACTTCTACTTTCCTTTTTGAGTATTGCTGCGACTTGAGCAATTTTTCACTCTTTAGGTACGAATCTTTCTGTGAGAGAACTGTTGAATGTGATTGCTAAATATGGAGCTATTGTATCAGCATACTCTGAAAGGAATCTGACTGATACACAATCTGGACCGGAGGCCTTGCCTTTATTAAGTGATTTAAGCTGCTTAGCTACGCCGAGGATATCTACTTCTATGCTTCTCATCTTGGCAGTTATTCTTGATTGAAATGCAGGAATGGTTACTTCGTCTACTTTGGTGAAGGAATTTCGGAAAGCCTTGTTTAAGAACTCTGCTTTAGTGGCACTGTCATCAGTGACTTCACCGTTGTTATCGCGCAGTGAAGGTATTGACTGCGTCTTCAAACTGATGTGCTTTATGTATGACCAGAATATCTTTGGGTTCTGTGCCAGATTTCCAGACACTATTTCGTTGTGATAATTATTAAAATCATCTCGCATTGAAGTACCGTTGCTGACCCGTTTTGTGTACCATGGGGAATCAGTACCAGAATCTTCAAGGAAGAAACAAAAACAAGAGAAGTAAAATACTGCGAGAAAGGCAGCGCACACATGAAGATGATTATTTACACTATACAATGTTTACATAATACAACGCTATAATAAATAAGTGTATCACTTGTGAATATGGGTGAAAAAATGTTAAGTGGATTTAAAAACGCATCAGTAATATTGATTGCAGTGATGGTGTTAGGGGCCCCAGTATGGAGAAAATCGCGAGGTCCTCCATCGCCTGCGTGACCGTGGACAACTGATTTGCGCATGTGGTCAGCATAGCACACAGCGTTAACTGCTTCCTGCCGCTTAACAAGGATACGCGGAAATGGCAACAGGATACAATACTGCCACACCTGCCCCATGTCCCCCCTCCCTCCTCTCTTGTTTGACGCGTTGTCCTGAGGAGCAGTGCGAAAGGATCGTTATTTTACGGACAGAAAGAACGGTTCCTCTTCCAGATCCACAGGACCCCAGCACAAGAGGCCACTTCCCTGAGTGTATTGTCACAGTTTCCATTACCAAACAGAGTCCACTGAGTGTAACTGCCTTTGGAGAGCGCCGAGTTACGCCGGTGGCATTTCCGCTGGGCGATGCTATGAGCACCGTTCCTTTGTGCTGCTCCAGTACTTGTTAAAATATAGCACGAGAAGACGTCTTTTAAACATTATAAAATAACATGACCAGTAACGAAAGTAGATGGATATTATTTGTCACAAGGAGTTTTCAATATTCACCCACTGCTTGCAGTCCACATGATACTACTCTTCAGCACTTTGTATGGTACGCACACACAAGTCTTATCTTTCTGTACACACTTTTGTAGTCATTGGTGGTCCAAATATTTCATATTCCTACTGAGATAGTAATCAGATGAGGCTTGGGGCTTTCTTGGCTGGAGTATCGCACCGTCTTCGGTAAAATTTTCTCCAACATTTCGTCGCCGTGACTGGTGCTTCATGAGAGTTTGTCTACGCACTCACGCAACACCTTCATAATCAAATACACTTAGATACAGGGACTGTTCTTTTGCCAAAGCTACCATTGATTTGCTTCCCCATGGTTGAATTATGAGACAGTTTCCTTCATGCGTCGATAGGTACTCAAACCTCAGCCTTCATCTCCTCCTTCCTCCCCCCTTCTACAATTATCGAGGCACACTGGACTCGCATTCGGGAGGACGATGGTTCAAACCCGCGTCCAGTCATCCTGATTTAGGTTTTACGTGATTTCTCTAAATCATTTCAGACATTTTATACTCAGGAATGAGGCCTTAATCCTGCCCCGACTACCCGTCTACTGCCTACAAGGCAGTACGAGCAGGGATCTGTGCTCGTGGGACATATCATCACCAAGTTGCCAGTCTCTCCAGCCGTTATCGCCAGCAGAGAACTCCGATTGGTGGCGTGACTACTTTATTCAAGCAGCTCCTCATTTGTCCTCACGAGGCTGAGGGATCCCCTACCAAACCACCCTCAGAAAAAAATCTGAGGAGCTACCGAGAATCGAAACTGGCTCTTTCTGCATCGAAGGCAGAATCGCCGACCTTTCGGCTACGGAGACATCCCCGTCACAAAAAAAATCGCCATGTCCCGAGGTACTTCGGATATCACCCTATTAAAGCCATTTAACAGCATCTCTGTATGTCTCGCGTACAAGAAAAGCGGCTAAATTGGAGTATAGACTACAGCCGAGACATGTACAGCAACCAAACGTAAGTAAAACGTGGTCATATATTCGGTGTTCTCCTCCATTTAGTGAAAAAAGCAATGTACTTGTTTTCAGTAACTGTGTATAGTCCCTGTGTGAAATGGCGCATTGGCTATGACACTGTACTGGCATTCAGGAGCCGCAGGTTGCAAATCTCCATAGGGCCATCCACATTTCTGTGTTTCATAGCTGCGCCATATCGTTTGAAGCGAAAATTAAGGTGACTTCTTTGACAAAGTCACTGTCCTTGTGCTACTTCATCCTTATTCGACTAAACTAGTTCTCTGCCTCTAATAACGACATCGACGATATGACGTTAAACTGTGACATTTGTTCAATTTATGTTCCTTGTAACTCCTTTACTAAGAAAAGTTTACACTGAGGTGACAAAACAGTCATGGGATAACGATATGCACATATACAGCTGACGGTAGTATTGCGTACGCAAAGTATAAAGGAGCAGTACACTGGTGGAGTGATCATGGCCGCATAGCGGGAATTAACAGTCTTTGTACGTGGAATGGTAGTTGGAGCTGACGCATGAGACATTCCATTTCGGGTAACATTAGGGAATTCAATATTCCAAGATCCAACAGCTTCAAGAGTGTGCCTGGAATACTAGGCCTCCACTTAGGTTGTGTTCGGCTACTTGAAGTCCATTTTCAACCATTCATGAACTCCATGATCAAAAACAACGATGGAATTTTTATGGATGACAATGCGCTATGTCACTGGGGTACAGTTGCGCATCACTGGTTTGAAGAACATTCTCGACAATTCGAGCGAATGATTTGCCACCCAGATCGCCTGACATGATCCCGTGGAACGTTTGTGGGACAAAATCGAGAGGTCATTTCGTGCACAAAATCCTGCACCGACAACAATTTCGCAGGTATGGATGGCTGTAGAGGCAGTTAGGCCCAACATTTCTGCAGGGAATTTCGAACGACTTGTTGAGTCCATCCTAAGTCGAGTTGTCGCCGTAAGCCGGGAAAAAGATCCGACACGATAGTAGGAGCTATCCAGTGATTTTTGTCACCTTACGAGGGAACCTCCCCATCGCACCCCCCTCATATTTTGTTATAAGTTGGCACAGTGGATAGGCCTTGGAAAACTGAACACAGATCAATCGAGAAAACAGGAAGAAGTTGTGTGGAACTATGAAAAAAATAAGCAAAATATACAAACTGAGTAGTCCATGCGCAAGATAGGCAACATCAAGGACAATGTGAGCTCACGAGCGCCGTGGTCCTGTGGTTAGCGTGAGCAGCTGCGGAACGAGAGGTCCTTGGTTCAAGTCTCCCCTCGAGTGACAAGTTTACTTTCTTTATTTTCGCAAAGTTATGATGTGTCCGTTCGTTCACTGACGTCTCTGTTCACTGTAATAAGTTTAGTGTCCGTGTTTTGTAACCGCACCGCAAAACCGTCCGATCAGTAGACGAAAGGACGTGCCTTTCCAATGGGAATCGAAAACATTTGATTCAAATGGTACTGAGCACTATGGGACTTAACATCTATTGCCATCAGTCCCCTAGAACTTAGAACTATTTAAACCTAACTAACCTAAGGACATCACACAACACCCAGCCATCACGAGGCAGAGAAAATCCCTGACCCCGCCGGGAATCGAACCCGGGAACCCGGGCGTGGGAAGCGAGAACGCTACCGCACGACGAAAACATTTGATCCCAAGGTCATGGGTCAACCTATTTCTCCACAGGAAAACACGTCTGATATATTCTATACGACACTGGTGACGGCATGTGCGTCACATGACAGGAATATGTTGTCGACCCACCTAACTTGTACACTTGGCGAATGGGTAAAAAGATTCTTCTACTGTGCCCGATTTAGGTTTTCTTGTGGATGTGATAATCATAAATTAAATTAAATAAATTAAACTTTTCACTCAAGGGATGACTGGAACGAAGGTCCTCTCGTTCCGCAGCCGCTCACGCTAACCACGGGACCACGGCGCTCCTGAGCCTACATTCTCCTTGATATTGCCTATCTTGCACATGGACTACTCAGTTTGTATATTTTGCTTATTTTTTCATAGTTCCACACAACTTCTTCCTGTTTTCTCGACTGAACTGTGTTCAGTTTTTCAAGGCCCATCCACTGTGCCAACTTATAACTAAATCTGAGGGGGATGCGATGGGGAGGTTCCCTTGTTAGTGTGTAAGCCAGACATCTGCAGCAAGGAAAGGTCACCGATACATAGTCGTAGACTCGGGCTTGTCTTCCCTTCAGCGCAGCCAGCGACGTACTTCTGGTCAGCAACTATGTGTAGTGCCTTTGTGAACTGGTGCACTGGCTCTGAAACTGGAATGGCATTCAGGAGTCGCAGGTTTCAAATCTCCTTTGAGCCATCCAGATTTGTGTGTTGCACGGATTCCCCATACCTTTACTTCTTTAACAAACCCACTGGCATTGCGCTTCTTGTTGCTTACTAGACTACACTAGTTCTCCGCCTCGAATAAATTCGTCGACGACCTGTCGTTGAACAGTGAGCTTTGTTTATGTTACGTCTTGTGTGGCCACTTTAGGTGTGGTAGAAAATTAGAACCGTGGTATCGCGCAACACATGTAGTCTCTACGTAGGGTCCCAACAGGACCGTCCCACTGCTACCCTAAATTCGTGGGCTGGGCTCTCACCTTGAAAGGCTCCACTTCCCTCTCGCGGGCGATGAGAGTGCTGAGCGCGGGCAGGATGTACTCCGGGCCTCGCAGGCCCTTGGCCTCCTGCGCGCCCAGGAACCACACGTAGTAGGAGGACTTCTTCATGTCCTTCCTCATCGCGGCGGCCGGCAGCTGTCGCGTCGCTCGTGGCAGGTACGGCTGTGCAGTGTGGGTTGCCGCGCTGCTAGGCGCTGAGCATAGCTCCCACTGCGGACACTGTTCCAGGCGTAGCGTCCACCGCAGTCGCGGGACAACGAGAAATCACGCTGCAGCAACACACGTAGCACAAGCGACGTAAATCGAGCACGGTACAGGCCAGAAGTTTCAGGGAGAGAGAAACACGCGATACACAACTCACTTGTTCCGAAAAAAAAAGAGTCAACGAAGGTAGTTTTGGGAAGAGCTGAGTCTTCAGGTTTTATTTGGATACGGACGGTAGTTTGGAAATCACTGGCCGGTCGACTGTCGTCCTCGTACAGGGGTGGTGGCGCAAGGGAAGACGCCCGGTCGCGTTCGAGACGCGCAGCCGTGCCGTGAGGACGGCGATCAAGGAACGGGGCGCGAGGAGGGCAGGGTCCGCGAGCTCCAGAAGGGCGGCAGCGGCAACGTGTGAGCGCGCATTCCAGGGCGGGCGGGTCGCGGCTCGCGCGCGCTGGGACTCGTCCTCTGCGGGGGCTGGCTGCACACTGCGGGCCGCGCTACCTGCGACCTGGATCCTCGGCGCGCTGCCCCCTCCACCGGCGCGGCCGGGGGAGCGACCGCCGCACAGGCTGGTCGTGACGTAGACAACCTGCCGCTCACCTCGGCGCGCCCTCGACGGCCGCCGCTGACCTCCATCGGCCGGGAACGCCGCCCGCGGCGAAGCGCCGCCCAAACGTACGGGTGCCGCTCCCGCCAGCAACAGGTGGTCGGCTGCGCTGTGACGTACGGATGGGCTACACTGTGACTTCCCGGTGCCGGTGATTTCTGTGAATGCTGCTTTAAAAAACGGGAAGGACCCACACATGAAATAAAGCTAGACTAGCTGTAGTTGCCAGTGTTGCCTGGGATGTTTAATAAGTGCCACACAAAAAGATTGCCCTTGTGCCTTGATGACACACTCAAAGGCCAAAGAAACCGGCGTGGGTACGTGTATTCAAATACAGTGATATGTAAACAGGCAGAATACGGCGCTCCGGTCGCAACGTTTATACAAGATGAAAAGTATTTAAACCGACAAACTCTGGGAGGTTGTAGGGTGCATCAAAACAAATATTTTTCCCTAATGTCATTTTCCCTATGATGGTTATTTAAACCGGAGGAGGCCTTATTACGCTCTTCAGTTGTTAGAGGCCGTATTACGCTCATCAGTCGTAGGCAACTGCTGTCCACCAGAGTAGTAGTGCATTGTCTCTGTTTATTAATGTAGCGATACACCTGGAGTGAGTACACTGATATGGTTGGTGCGTACTACGTAGCGCACCACAACGTACGAGCGCCGTATCCCGCATTATACAGCCATTTCTGCTGTGTACCAACGTCTGCGTGAGACCGGGTCATTTAGCAGATTACCTGGACAGGAATGCCGTGGTACGGTAAGAACGCTGCAATTTGAGGAAGCTGTCTTGCAGCATGTGTAGCGGGATCTTTCTATCAGCAATCGTGCAATTCCACGTAATGTGGGGAAAAATCAGTCGAATGTAAGAACAGTCCTTCGAGAGCAATTGTTACGTCCATTTCACTTACAGCGTGCCCACAACCGGAAACCAGTTGATTATCCATCCAGAGCACAGTTTTCGCAGTGGAACCTGGAACTGTGTGAAATGCATCCTACATTCCCATCCTCTGTGTTGTTTACCGATGAAGCAACGTGATGGAGTCTTCAACATGCACAATCCGCATGTTTGGAGTGAGGATAACCCACATGTCACACTTACTAGTACTCATCAAGTGCGGTTCTTCGTTAATGTGTGGGTCGGTGTTGTTGGAGACTGTTTGATTGGGCCATATCTGCTATCTAGGCCATTAAATGGCAGGCACTATTACAATTTTCTCGCCAGAACATTGGCAAAATTGCTGGAAGACGTCCGGCTCCCTACAGGACAACGCATGTGGTTCCAAGATGTTGGGGCGCCGGCACATTTCAGCCGTCGTGTGCGTCGATTCCTGGACCGACGGTTCCCAGAAACGTGGATTGGCAGAGGTGGTCCTGTACCGTAGCCTGCTCTATCCCCAGATATGTCCCCTCTGGACTTTTTTGTGTGGGGAGAGATGCACAACCCTGTTTACGCAGCTCCTGTTGCGTCAAAAGAGGATCTGGTTGCCTGGATAGTAGCAGCAGCAGGAACAATTCAGGATACTAAGACAAAACATGATCCGACGGTGTAACCTTTGTTTACGTGTCAATGGAGACATTTTTGAAAATCTACTGTAATTGAAATTGCGTTGTGATAATGTGTTGTCTCTTGGTCATAAAAAAATGGAAAAGCGTTTGTTGGTTTAATTAATTTGCCGCGAGAGAAATCTTCCTCTACCGGTTTAAATACTCCTCATAGGAAAAAATTACATTAGGAAAAAATATTTGTTTTGATGTCTCCTACAACCTCTCAGAATCTGTCGGTTTAAATACTTTTCACCCTGTATAAGAAAACAAGTGACCGGCGCACTTGTTAGATCGCTTACTGCTGCTAAAATGATAGGTTATCAAGATTTAAGTGAGTCTGAACAAGGTGTTTAGTAGGCGTCCGAACGATGGGACACAACATCTCCGAGGTAGTGGTGTAGTGGAGATTTTCCCGAACGACCATCTCACGAGTGTACCGTGAATATTAGTAAAATAGCAAATCATCAAATCTCCGAGATCGCTGCGACCGAAAAAAGATCCTGCAAGAACGGGACCAATGACGGCTGAAGATAATCGTTAAACGTGACGGAAGAGCAACTCTTCCGCAAATTACTGCAGATCTCAGTGCTTGGCCATCAACAAGCGTCAGCGAGCGAACCATTGAACGAAACAACATTGATACTGTATTTTGGAGCTGAAAGTCGGCCGCGTTGGTCTTGTGGTTCTAGGCGCTCAGTCCGGAACCGTGCGACTGCTACGGTCGCAGGTTCGAATCCTGCCTCGGGCATGGATGTGTTGATGTCCTTAGGTTAGTAAGGTGTAAGTAGTTCTAAGTTCTAGGGGACTAATGACCACAGCAGTTGAGTCCCATAGTGCTCAGAGCCATTTGAACCATTTTTGGAGCTGAAAGCCCACATGTGTATCCTTGATGACCGCACGACACAAAGCTTTACGCCTCGCCTGTGCCCATCAACACCGAAATTGGACTGTTGATGACTGGAAACATGTTGCCTGGCCGGACGAGTCTCGCTTCTAGTTGTAACGAGAGGGTAGACGTGTATGGGCATGCAGAGAACCTCATGAAATCACGGACCCTGCATGTCAGCAAGGGATTGTTCAGGCTGGTGCAGACTACGTAATGGTTTGGGGCGTGTGAAGTTAGAGTGATATGTGACCTCTAATACTCCTAGATACGACTCTGACAGGTGACACGGACGAAAGCATCCTGTCTTATAACATGCATCCACTCGTCTCCATTGTGCATTCCGACGGACTTTGACAATTCCAGCAGAACAATGCGACACCCCATTCAGCCATAATAGCTATAGAGTCGCTCCAGGAACACTCTCCTGATGTTTAAACACTTCTGCTGACCACCAAACCCCACAGACATGAACATTGGTTCAAACGGCTCTAAGCACTATGGGACTTTAACATCTGACAGGTCATCAGTCCCTAGACTTAGAACTACTTAAACGTAACGAACCTAAGAACATCACACACATCCATGCCCGAGGCAGGATTCGAACCTACGACCGTAGCAGCAGCGCGGTTCCTGACTGAAGCGCCTAGAAACGCTCGGTCACAGCGGCCGGCAGATATGAGCATTATTGAGCATATCTGGAATATCTTGAGACGTGCTGTTCAGAAGAGATCGCCACCCACTCATACGCTTACGGATTTGTGGACAGCCCTTCAGGATTCATACTGTCAGTTCCCTCCTGCACTACTTCAGATATTGGTTGAGTCCATTCCACATCGTGCTGCGGCACTTCTGCGTGTTCGCTGAGGCCCTACACGATATAAGGTGGGTGTACCAGTTTCTTTGGCTCTTCAGTGCAGTGTAGTTACAGCGAGTGCAATCTTCATCTGAAACTGCAGTCGCTTTAAGCCGCAGAGCATTTTTGAATCACAGTGTGTCAACTGAAAACGACGAATCAGTACATCTTCTGCTTTATGAATGCAGTATTATTATTGCTCCATCTGGTACTACATTTTGCGATAGGTATCTCACTGTGTTTTCGAAGCAGTCGTCTTTTATTGTTTCAGTACAGGCTTCACTGTTTCATGTAGTGCTATGTTTGAGCACGACTCGAACTGTCTGAACAGCTTATCACACTATTCGGGAATCTCGAGGTCCGTTAGATCTTTTGATCGGTTCGCCTTTCCCAGTGCTATCCAGGGCCGAAAGCGCTTGTCTTCTGGTGTCTGACGGGAAATGGTGTTGCCACAGCGTGAAGGCCGTTAGCCATTTTAATATCGGCTACAATATCTTCTCGGGTTTATGTCATATAGCAACGGCAAGTGACCAATAAATAAGAATTCCTGGCCAAGAGAAGTCTACTAGTATCAAACACAGCCCTAAATTTGAGGAAGAAATTTCTTAGAATGTACTTTGGAACACATCACTGTATGGCACGAAACAGAGACTGTGGGAACAGAAGAGAATCGAAGCATTTTAGATGTGGTGCTACAAAAGAATGTTGAAAAGTTGGTGGAGTGATAAGGTAAGGAATTAGGAGGTTCTCCGCAGAATCGGAGAGGAAAGAAACACGTGGAAAGCAGTGACAAGAAGGGCTAGGGTAATGGGACATCTGTTAAGGCAACACGGAATAACTTTCATGGTACCAGACGGAGTTTTAGAGGGTAAAAACTGCGGAGGAAGACAGAGATTAGAATACATCCAGCAAATAATTCAGAAGACCGACAAAAAAAAAAGAATCATAGAATTCATGGGCAGGGAAGGTATTGTGCTAGTCTTCGGGCAAGATAACGATACTAGCATTGAGTTCTAGATGTGGCAATTATGTCCTTTTTGCTGTTGAGCATTTTCTTTCTCCTTTAAACTTTTCACAGACGTGAATTGGTGGTGCATGCGTCATTCAGCTTCCGACTCACGTTGCACTGTAAATTCACCAATGGGGCGGGCTACTTCCCTACAAACTAAGTGCAATGTACAAAACACACATATAACATCATCAGAACTACTAGACTTGCTCCCACGCAGAATGTTGTAGACATAGTGCAATGCCTGTGCTAGCGTGCCACGTCTATGGTATGTTCCAGCATTTTCCCGTCACTGTGTGATCCATATAATGACGCTGAGAAATTATGTTATTTCATGGACGTCGACGTTCCGTTAACACGTGGACATGAGTGTATTTCATAGTCGCAACTGTAAATACTATAGGAATTTACAAATTTCCTTGTACCATTGATTGAATTGAGAAAGACAAAATTGTATCTTAAAAAAAAATCAATGTCAACTGCAAGAAAATGAAAGGCTCAGTGCTGTTAAATACGACATACGCCAAATAACCTCATCACAACGTTTAAGTAGAAATAAAAGAATAACTTTTATCAGTACCGATTTAGAATCTATGTAATTAACAGTTAATGTCTTTATGAACTTGTCTGATCGCTAGCAACATTCCTGCATTCGGTGATGTTAGTCTTAAAGGAGTCCACCAGTCAATAAATTATAATGAAGTTTTGTGATCTGTACGATTTAAAGTGGATCGTTTACAATGACATTTCATGTTTCATTTTACAGTAGTGAGAATTTATATCTTTTACCGTACTATGGACCATATAACTGAAAAAATTTGAACTCATAACTCCCTCACCTCGACGAATTAATAGTGTTAAGTATTTCGCACCTACGAATCAAAATTTATGTTCTTGAGTAGCACGACTACATGCATGACATTACATGGATGCTTTAGTCCGCTTTTCTTATCGTTTGCAGGCACATAAGACTTATTCACAGAGAATGCGAAGATTACGACCTCGTTGGGCAAAAAGAAGCGACGCCGATGCTTTTTGGTAGTTTCTGTCCTTCTTACTTGTTCCTTGAATTTTTTCTGAAAAACACCGTTCGGGACATCGGATCAAAACAAAAAACCTGAAGGATGAGTTAAAAATTGGTTTGCCCTACTTAATGAGTCTGCATCCTTCCCACTCGGAAGCTAACGCACGATTACTATTGCATTCACTCATTGTACCATCTATCAATGAAGTTCTTTCCTTAATGCTTGTTCAAACTCTGTATTTACATAATGAAACTATCTGACAAAGTTTTTTTCCACCAATAAGATGCTAAATCAATATGTTTATGGAAAGTAGAAAATACACTCCTGGAAATTGAAATAAGAACACCGTGAATTCATTGTCCCAGGAAGGGGAAACTTTATTGACACATTCCTGGCGTCAGATACATCACATGATCACACTGACAGAACCACAGGCACATAGACACAGGCAACAGAGCATGCACAATGTCGGCACTAGTACAGTGTATATCCACCTTTCGCAGCAATGCAGGCTGCTATTCTCCCATGGAGACGATCGTAGAGATGCTGGATGTAGTCCTGTGGAACGGCTTGCCATGCCATTTCCACCTGGCGCCTCAGTTGGACCAGCGTTCGTGCTGGACGTGCAGACCGCGTGAGACGACGCTTCATCCAGTCCCAAACATGCTCAATGGGAGACAGATCCGGAGATCTTGCTGGCCAGGGTAGTTGACTTACACCTTCTAGAGCACGTTGGGTGGCACGGGATACATGCGGACGTCCATTGTCCTGTTGGAACAGCAAGTTCCCTTGCCGGTCTAGCAGTGGTAGAACGATGGGTTCGATGACGGTTTGGCTGTACCGTGCACTATTCAGTGTACCCTCGACGATCACCAGAGGTGTACGGCCAGTGTAGGAGATCGCTCCCCACACCATGATGCCGGGTGTTGGCCCTGTGTGCCTCGGTCGTATGCAGTCCTGATTGTGGCGCTCACCTGCACGGCGCCAAACACGCATACGACCATCATTGGCACCAAGGCAGAAGCGACTCTCATCGCTGAAGACGACACGTCTCCATTCGTCCCTCCATTCACCCCTGTCGCGACACCACTGGAGGCGGGCTGCACGATGTTGGGGCGTGAGCGGAAAACGGCCTAACGGTGTGCGGGACCGTAGCCCAGCTTCATGGAGACGGTTGCGAATGGTCCTCGCCGATACCCCAGGAGCAACAGTGTCCCTAATTTGCTGGGAAGTGGCGGTGCGATCCCCTACGGCACTGTGTAGGATCCTACGGTCTTGGAGTGCATCCGTGCGTCGCTGCGGTCCGGTCCCAGGTCGACGGGCACGTGCACCTTCCGCCGACCACTGGCGACAACATCGATGTACTGTGGAGACCTCACGCCCCACGTGTTGAGCAATTCGGCGGTACGTCCACCCGGCCTCCCGCATGCCCACTATACGCCCTCGCTCAAAGTCCGTCAACTGCACATACGGTTCACGTCCACACTGTCGCGGCATGCTACCAGTGTTAAAGACTGCGATGGAGCTCCGTATGCCACGGAAAACTGGCTGACACTGACGGTGGCGGTGCACAAATGCTGCGCAGCTAGCGCCATTCGACGGCCAACACCGCGGTTCCTGGTGTGTCCGCTGTGCCGTGCGTGTGATCATTGCTTGTACAGCCCTCTCGCAGTGTCCAGAGCAAGTATGGTGGGTCTCACACACCGGTGTCAATGTGTTCTTTTTTCCATTTCCAGGAGTGTATGTCATTTATTGCAGTGAAAGCCATTATAAACTAAATCTGAAATTACGTATTGACTAAAGAATAGGATTCAGCAAAAAAAAGCGTTCCCTTTACTAATGTGTACTACCATCAGATCGTCAGCAATGTATGGAGACTCTAATGAGTGGTAGGAACAGAAACTCTTTTATCGGATGTAATTCGTGTGTCTTTGTTGTTTAGATTGCATCACACCACGAACTATTTCATTAGCCAAAATTAACTTTAAACATCTAGGTTTCCGCTGCCTTTTAAATCAGGAATCTGATGTAGAATGCAAGCTCATCAGTCTGAAAGAACAAGCCCAATATGTAATATCGTTCCTCTGTTAATACGTAGTTTGATTATGTTGCTAAATTGAAAAATAGCTTTACATAGCTTATTTTAAACAGTTATGTCCGTTTCGTTCAGTGCTCATCCGATACCATGATATATCTGAGACAAACTTCCGCCTGTTTTGATTCTCATTTATCTTTGCTACATATTCCAATACATTTCATTTCTTTTATTTCCTCTCTGTGTCCACTCCTCTAAAATTTTATCCATTCCCACATTAACAAGGCCTAGAATTTATCATAACAACTCATTTTCTCATCTGAGAATTTGGTCAACCTACATACTATTAAGGAAATTAAAATTGAAACACACAAATGTATCATAGTTTAATGTGGATAAGGAGGAGTAATTATAGAATACAAAGATGTGGCTTGTTTAAGTACACTACTGGCCATTTAAATTGCTACACCAAGAAGAAATGCAGATGGTAAACGGGTCTTCATTGGACAAATATATTATACTATAACTGATCTGTAATTACATTTTCACGCAATTTGGTTGCATAGATCCTGAGGAATCAGTACCCAGAACAACCACCTCTGGTCGTAATAACGGCCTTAATACTCCTGGGCATTGAGACAAACAGAGCTTGGATGGTGTGTACAGGCACAGCTGCCCATGCAGCTTCAACACGATACCACAGTTCATCAAGAGTAGTGACTGGTTTATTGTGACGAGCCAGTTGCTCGGCCACCATTGACCAGACGTTTCCAATTGGTGACAGATTTGGAGAATGTGCTGGCCAAGGCAGCATCGAACATTTTCTGTATCCAGAAAGGCTCGCACAGGACCTACAACATGCGGCCGCGCATTATCCTGCTGAAATGTAGGGTTTCGCAGGGATCGAACGAAAGGTAGAGCCACGGTTCGTAACACATCTAAAATGTAAAGTCCACTGTTCAGAGTGCTGTCAATGCGAACAAGAGGTGACCGAGACGTTTAACCAATGGCACACCATACCATCACGCTGGGTGATACGCCAGTATGGCGATGACGAATACACGCTTCCAACGTACGTTCACCGCGATGTCGCCAAACACGGATGCGAGCATCATGATGCTGTAAACAGAACCTAGATTCTTCCGAAAAAAACGAAGTTTTGCCATTCTTGCACCCAGGTTCGTCATTGAGTACACTATCGCAAGGTGCTCCTGTCTGTGATGCAGCGTCAAGGGTAATCGCATCCGAGCTGATAGTCCATGCTGCTGAAAACGTCGTCGAACTGTTCGAGCAGACGGTTGTTGTCTTGCAAAGTCCCCATTTGTAGACTCAGGGATCGAGACGTGGCTGCACGATCCGTTACAGCCATGCAGATAAGATGCTTATCATCTCGACTGCTAGTGATACATGGCCGTTGGGATCCAGCACAGCGTTCCGTATTACCCTCCTGAATCCATTGATTCCATATTCTACTAACCGTCATTGGATCTCGTCCAACGCGACAGCAATATCGCGATACGATAAACCGCAATCGCGATAGGCTACAATCCGACCTTTATTAAAGTCGGAAACGTGATGGTACGCATTTCTTCTCCCTACACGAGGCATCACAACAACATTTCACCAGACGACGCTGATCAACTGCTGTTTGTGTACGAGAAATCGGTAGGATCCTTTCCTCATGTCAGCACGTTGTAGGTGTCGCCACCGGCGCCAGCCTTGTGTGAATGCTCTGAAAAGCTAATCATTTGCATATCACAGCATCTTCTTCCTATCCGTTAAATTTCGCATCTATAACATGTCATCTTCGTGGTGTAGCAATTTTAACGGCCAGTAGTGTATATTAATATCAGCGCTGAAAGAAAGCAACATATTTTGCAATATGAATTCCTCATATTTTTCGTAATTTATTTAAGATATCGAGACAAAGTTCTCTGTAACTGATAGTACGCTAAAGATCCAGAATTTAACTGTAGCGTCAAGACTAACTAGATATTTTTCAAGAGAAGAGCCATACATTTCCTAACGGCATACGACATCTCTCGAAAAGAGAAGTATCGTTATACGATGCGTCTAAGATCGTTAACCATTTCTTGGAAATAGCCAGGGATTTTGATACCTGTGAGCCAGAAGTCTACCTGTTTAAGACGGAATAATGTCCGAAGGTGCATAAAACACAGACCACAAACTGCATTGTGGCAGAGGACTGTATATTGGCTATTTTACGAAATGTTACTCTAGAAACGTTGAAAAGCGTCATGTCACATTGTTCCTCTTGTTTCAGAATCTTGATGATTAAAAAATAAAAGATATCCAAAGATATAGTGGAATACTTGCTCCTTTGTGTAATATCAGTTCATGAAAAGTTCGGCTTCATAGCTTCAACGGACTACGAAATGTTGGAAGCGTCCCCCGCCTCCGCAGCCAGCGTATTTTAATTTTGTCCCTTATGTGCAGTTAATGCCGCTCTTTGTCTGTTCTTTCCATGTTTTGTTTTATTTTACATTTTTGTTTGACTGACTGTGTGACAGTACACAGTGGTGTTTCTTCACACATTACACAGGAGGAAAGGAAGAAGAAAGCCTTACCACTGCGGTAGAAAATGTGGTAGCCATTCAGAAACTATAAGAGAAATAAATTGTAGCTTCGGTAAACACGTTAGTGCAAAACATACAGCCAGTAAAATTTAAAATGGTTCAAATGGCTCTAAGCACTATGGGACTTAACATCTGAGGTCATCAATCCCCTAGACTTAGAACTACAGAAACATAACTAACCTGAGGATAACATACACATCCATGTCCGAGGCAGGATTCGAACCTGCAACCGTAGCAGCAGCATGGTTACGGACTGAAGCGCCTAGAACCGCTCTTCCACAGCGGCCGGCCGTAAAATTTAATATAACGTCTTGATCCTAACAGACATGTTTGTGGAATTTCTGTCAGTTTGCTACGCCATTAGAATGAGTATTTCAAAGTTCTCATATCAGTGATCAAAGGGTCGCAAACAGGAAAAATTGCGCACAGTAGTAGAGAAACCTGCGTTTTACTTTCTTAAAAATCTCGTCACATTCTTGAGAATCTTACGATGTATCTCATCTTCGATATGAAGCGCAAAAGTTTTATGCTTGGCAACGTTACTGTCCAGTTTATGTGAGAAGTTACAGCATACTTGTTGACGCTGACCGTGTAATTGTTCCGTTCATTATGTCTTAAAAGCTAGTAATTCCGTTGTTGTTTCTCTAATGATAAACATTTTCTAACAGCTTTAATCCTTACGGCTGTGCACAAGCTACTGTAAGTTATTGCTCCACGAAAAGTTCAACTGGGCGCCAACTGCATCCAGTTCCCTCGCCACGTCAGCTTTAACCTCTAGATTTGTTTGCTACATTACCTGTCACTTTTATTTAAAATTGTGTCAACAGGAATCCGAAGTGACCTTCCCAATAACTGTATGTTCTTCAGAAATCTCTATGTAGGGACTCTCTCACTACGTACATTGGTAATTCTGTGATGTATAGGCAAATGCAGATTCACGACGAGTTGTAAAGTGCGTAGGAAAGGTGATGGCTCTGTCTCCTTTCTTTTGCCGTCTGATGTCAGAATCATCCAGGAACTCCGGCCTTCAAGGATGAACATCCCGCAATTGCTGCTGAATAACGCTTACATCACCCTACTGGCTATCAGTTTCTCATGCTGTGTTTCGTATGAAGTCAGACGAAATGACAACGCTGTTTCTTCCGAAGTGCCTAAAGCCTGAACCGCAGATAGTATACGGACAAGAAATTAGCACCAGAGGCGTAATTGTCTACATAGAGCGCACATCCATCTAAGACTAGTAACCTGAACTGCACTGGGTGGCTGAAAACCTGAGTCCACAAGATTCTGCGTAATCAGGAGCACCTCTGAAGACATCCAAGGCAGCGCTAGGTGAAACGTTAGGAACACAGAAGTTGCATGGACCACGACCATAAAATCTGGAAGAGTCACCAGAAACTAAGACAGGCGATCGTAAAATTCTTTACAGGTATACTTAAAATACAATGCTCATCCCGTTAATTAATAAACACAACGTCACCAGTCACTATTTTATTCCAGACTTGATTAAGTTTTGCACACTTAACCTTCAAGACAATAGAAAGATCATTGTCTACATAAGATTTCGTAACCCTGGCTTGAAACATACATCTACGTAATATATGCTGTTCATCTTTGGAACACAACCTACGACCAGCTTAGAGACGGAAGTGGTGACACTTTCTGCAGGACTTGACCATCATTTTGCAGGACAATGCTCAAGCACGTAACGAGCAAGCTGTTACTGATTTGTTTGACTGATGATGCTGCTAAGTGCTATACCACCTACTACACTCCCCTGAATTAAGGACCCGTAAGTTCAACTCGATTTCTAAAGCGATGGAAACACTTCACGGCAATCGCTTCAGCACTGCTACAAATTCGTCGAGCAATAGACCGCTCCGCTCGAACTGTCAACACTACTGGTAGTGCTAAGAGTATCCTACGACTTCCACATCGCTGACAACGGGTTATACACAATGCTGGTGACTATTTTGAAGGTCAGTAAAACTTTGAAATACGTATTTCTTTTGTACGAGCTGTAAATAAATAGTTGCCACTATTAAAGTTCCAACCCTCGTGCATGTACGTAATATTCGTGTAAATAGCACAGATTGTTACTGAAAATCTCTAAAAGTTCCTTACTTCAAATTTCTATACGATTCCATAACGAAGATTTGGGCTAACGTCTTCTTGGCTAATTTACTTCAAATGTCTACATTCAGATGAAACAACGAAGAAAGTTAGTGAAAAATGAAGTACCTAACAAACGAAATATATCGCGGTAAACTGACTGTAATTTCTACCGCGAGAACAAATTAGAGAGGCAATACCCGCCTTGGAAATCGTATCTTTAGACGTCATTAGATTGAGGGAAGAGAGAAAGCTCGAGAATATTATGTCCTCCTTGCCCTGTCCACGGTGAGTCTTCTTGCTGCCCGTATAGCAGAATTCCTTTACTACTAGATCCCCAATTCTGATATTAAACTATTTAGTGCTCTTATTTCTGCAACTTCTCGTTACTTTCGTCTTTCTTTGATTTACTCTCAGTCCTTATTCTGTATTAATTAGACTGTTCATTCCATTCAACAGATTCTGTAATTCTCCTTTATTTTCACTGAGGATAGCAATTTCATCAGCGAATCTTGCCTTTGGTAGCCTTTCGTCTTGAGTTTTAATCGCACCCTTGAATCTTGATTTTCTTTCCACTATTGATTCTTCGATACATAGGCTGAACAGTAGGGGTGAAAGACATCCACCCCTGCTCGCCAGTCCTCTCAGACAAAGACATCGCGCAGTTTGGCAGATGTTGTTTATTGCCAATCATGAATGGAACTAGGTACAGTAACTTGATGTTCTGTTTGCTAAAGAGGCGATATTTGGCCTGGAGAGTGACTCATCCAGCGCTCACTTGCGATATGTTACAGCCCTTCCAGAGTATGGGAAAGAGAGAGATATGGCAGTGATAGCGGTCTCATCTGAGACGGCATTATATTATCAGCAGATCTGGCATCAGTGTACGTGTTTCCTTGGAGTGGTTTGAATATTACTATCTGTAGCAGAGACATATAGTAACAGTGTTGGCACCTTTCCTTGGTTCCATCTGAGGGCTGATAAGGCACAAGTCCAGATGGATTATCTATAACGTGAGGATGGCACGTTATTTAGTAACTCACAAACATTTACAGAATACATTCATTGGACTATAGATCGAAGGACTGAAAACATGATACTGCCATCAAAAGGAAGGCATTACCGCAAGCCCATCTGTACGACTTGAGGTACAATTGAGGAACCGCCGTGAATACTGTCTTGTCCTGCGAGAGCAACACATCCATGTTGACGCACTGTATGCCACAAGGACATCATTTGCTGTAGTTTTCACTCACGATACATTGAAGATTTTTCCGATGTATCATGAACCATACCACCGTAAGCTGACAGAATACCTTTTTTATGATTTTAGCTGCCTCTCATATTGTTTGCTGAGTCTCAAAGAGTCCTTCTATCACTGAGATGAATATAAAATAGCGAAAGAGAGACCATGAAGGCCGTTCAATGGCCACGTTATTTTCCTTGTTTTTTTATTTTTTATTTATTATTAGTCTAGATGGCCTTTCTGTGAACGTATTCGTACGTAACAGAGGTAACTGAGTGATATACCCCAGAGTATATTAGAAGCTACTGATTTAACATTCTACTTTTTTCATAACTGACTGTTGTCTGGCACAGGGGGCAACATTGCCCAAGAAATAAATAAAAAACTAGTACAGTTCCCTTGTTCCGTCAAAGTTTTTGGGAAATTTCTCCTTGGACTTCAGGTGCCGGAACTGGAAACCCAATCCTAACTATTCCTAGTGGAAATTCGCTCCGGGAAATTTGGTTAAAAGGAAGAAAGTTCTATAACAATCTGTACTGCTCTCACAAGTATGGAATGAAAAATGTCAAATAAATTAAAGTTCAAGGACGTTGATAAGAAATGTCGAGCAAGTCTTCGACTTTACTGCTAAACACGCTAAAGGAACGCCTTTACATCATGTTATTGCGTCATAGCCGCCTGGCTACTACCATTTCTCCTGGTTCCAAGGTAAATGACGAATGTTTCAACATATATATTTCGAGCTGGGAACCACATTAGAACAACCCAGATCGCTGGTATTTGATTGAAAAGTACTGAGCTCCACAAACAGCTTGATCCTAAACATCCTTTCCTACTTAAGAAGAAAAAGGAAACGCTAAAAATGTATGTTTCTCTCAGTGAGTACACACGCTCGTGCTTGGCGACTGAAGTAGGCATAACGTTTTTCTTGATTATCAGGAAATTTTGGAACCAGTAATCCTCTTGCAAATATCCCCAGTCGTTTGTCTTACTCCAATCTCGTAGTGATTTTGGCCGGGAACAACCGAGAGAACAGCCCGAGCTCTCCACCATGGTAAGGAATTATACACTGCCTGACATTAACGTGAAGCGTCCGTAACACCTAGTCGGATGTCAACGTAACCGTACACGTACGCACCACCGATGGGTATGTAAATGACTATGTAACACCATAGCTCTAATGCTGTACTGATTTATTTTGCTTTTGTTTCATTTAATGTTACATTGCTGAGCTTCTGTAAATGTGTTTGTTTGAATCAATAGCACAAAACTGTATACTCCTTTCTTTGTAAGAATTTTGGTGTCATGATTTGATTCTATGCAAAGTAGTGTATCTGTCATTTAAACTCTTTGTCCAATTTGGAGGGAACAAAACTTACTGTATGTAATTGAATTTCTGTGTGAATAATTTTTTATAGAAATATCAATATGTGCAAATGTTCTGTTTTATTTAAAATGTTTGGATGCAGTTATGTAAACTGCTGACCTTCACTTAGGGTTCTTAGTTGGTTTGTATGTAAAAGGTGTAGTGGTTTCCCTCAGGAACGTAACTGAGTAGCGCGCGCAAATTGTGGTTGGCCTAGGTGGAAAAGGTGGAACAAGAGTCAGTCGGGGACGAGCTACGAGTCAGGGACGAACTACCAAACTGTACACGCCCATGTAAATATTGCATATTGTGCTGGTCCCGAGAGAGGCTTTTTCTGCTACTTTTCTAATGCCTCGGATGGATGGATAAATAGCTGGAACTATTCTGGAATTTGTATCTATCATCGCCACCAAGAAATGACAGAGTCCAGCAATTCTACCTGCAATTCCACCTACCGACATGCAATCGCCACCACATTGCGCAATTACTATAATGGAGCACTATAGCAATGTACAGTGAAGGATCAGCTTATTGGATGTTTTAGTGTGTACAAATATAAGGTAACTTATAACTGAATTTATGTAGCTATCTTGATTTTTTCCTTATCAAAACGCCTCTCAGGTTCCTTTCCGTTTGAACTAAAGTGATTAATGAGTGTCCCTACTGAAAGAACATTAAAGACCAGTGTTTTTGCTAATTGATGCCTCTTGAACATAGTAAAAAGAAAGTTAAAGTTAATGTGCCAAGAGAGTGAGTTAAAGTTAATGATGCTTGCTGAAAATAATTTTCCTAGTAAAACGTCTTATTAATATATTGCTGCGAACTTCAAATTAAGAGTTCTTAAGACTGAGGCTTATAAAGTTTTGCTTAGTAAATGATCACATTACTGCCTGTTGTAAATCGCATAAGGTGAGTCAGTATCTTACATATATGTTAATTTTGTCTCTCAATGTAGTAAAAGTGGAAAACTGCAGTGTGAAACGTTATATACTCATGTTTGCTAAGTGTTTGTCTCACTTATGTATTGGAAGTGCATATTAATAATATAACAGGATCCACAGTTTGTCTATTGTGTTAATGGTAGGTAACAAGTAATGAGAAAACCACTAATTATGAAAAACATTATTTCTTTATTCAAATGATAGTGAGAAGCAACCTGTTAGTGGATTCCAATTAACTTTCATTTTAAATAGTAAAGTATTTAACTGAGAGAGACGTAACCTATATCCAATTAATGATTCTGGTATGAATAGTAATAATAACGTTATAAAGACTATTCAGTTTGTGTAAGCCCTGAAAGTAATAGTGTGTTTCGGTATCTGTCATAATTTTTCAAATAGTTTGTGTTGCTCTAACTGTTAGTTTCAATCTTACTGTAAACATATGTACGTGTCAAGAGTTCACTGCACTCGCGTGTGACAAAGTATAGGTTGTGTTTATCCATTAAAGTTATTAATAACTATTTTCTTGAACGAGAATGTTGATCATTCTCTTGCCTAGTTAGGCTGGCGACCGTTTTCTTTATCCGTTGAACAGTGCAGTTAGGCAAAATTTTGTTTGTTACTGTTCAAATATTTACGTGATTCTCACTTCCATTTCCGATAAGCCACATCCGTTAGGTACAACACGGTCAACATAACAAAATTCCTCTCAGAGGGTAACACTGCTATGTTGCGTTGTACCATAATTGCTTTAATAAAATAGTTTTATTTCACAACCTATTTCCAGCTTTGAGGTTATGGTACAGCAGCAGACAGACGGTAGTGTTATAACTAGAGCTGAAATTCAGTACCTGGTAGGGTTTGAAAGGGCCACCATTTAATGTGTCCATTTGATCCGCTGGTAGAATCACGTAATATTCAGCGTTTTGGGGCATTTGGGTGTGACATTTCAGCAAGCATCATTAACTTTAACTCACTCTCTTGGCACATTAACTTTAACTTTCTTTTTACTATGTTCAAGAGGCGTCAGGACAGGTGCCTACCACGTCTGACGATCGCCATATTGTGCACCATGCACATCGTCACCCCTTCACCTCCCTGGCTCTCATCCGAAAGCAAGTAATGGATTTCCTGCAACATTCCGTTTGACTCTACACCACTGGTGGAGACTAGCAGCACTCGGAATAGTGAATTACTGTCCCATCCGTAGGCTGCCGTTAACACCAGAACACAAACGGCTGCATTAGGACTGGTGCCGCGACCGGGAAGCGCGGACTGCTGACGAACTGCATCTCACGGTGTTCAGTTATGTACCGCAGTTCTGCACCACCCCAGATGACCGTCGCAAGTATGTTGGTATATTGACCTAGGTTTCATACCTACTAGAGGTGCCTGCATCAGAACGAAATGTTGCCAAATCGTAAAATTACTTCGCTAGAAAGTAACAGTTTTAGCTTTTGCCACGTGTGCCCAGCCGGGAACAACATTAGTTTGATGTTGTTCCCGGCTGGGCACACGTGGAAAATGCTAGAACTTTTTATTTTCCTTTTGGCTTGAGCATAACTGCTCCAAATTCTGACTGTTGCTTTCTTGCAAAGTAATTTTACGATTTAGCAACATTCCACTCTGATCTTCACCCTAGTAGGTATCGAAACCCAGATCGATGTACCTAATGTTTATGTGTAACCGGTTGACTGTTTAATCCTATAGGAGTGGTTTTCCATCTGAGCTCTTGATACTCACTCAGCTGCTTCTCTTTTCTCCCAAGGTCTCTTTAATTTTCTTGTAGGCAGTATCTACCTCTGCCTTAGTGAACTATGCTTTTAAATCCTTCCTTTTGTCCTCCACCCGTTTTGCACTTTATGCCAGCTTGATTTTTTTAAACGGTTGTATCCCGTTCTCTTCTTCACTTGCTGAATTTTTATACTTTCTACTTTCATAATTTCAATATCTCTTGTGTTCAAAGATTTCTTTTAGGCCTTGTTTTTTTTACCTATTTGATCCTTTGCTACCTTCACTTTTTCATCTCTTAAAGCTACCTAATCGCCTTCTACTGTATTCCTTATTTCCGAGGAGGAGAAGGAGGAGATAAGTGTTTAGTGTCGACAACGAGGTCATGAGAGGCGGAGCACAAGATCAGATGGGGAAAGAATGGAGAAGGAAATCGGCCGTGCCCTTTCAAAGGAACCATCCTGGAATTTGCCTGTAGCGATTTAGAGAAATCACAGAAAACCTACATCAGGATGGCTGGACGCGGGTTTGAACCTTCGTCCTACCGAATGCGAGTCTAGTGTGTGTCCTTTCCCCAGACTCAGTCAACAGTTAATTAACGCTCCTTCCGAAACTCCCAGGAACCTCTGGCTCTTTCAACTTATCCAGGTCTCATCTCCTTCAATTCATATCCTTTTCCATTTTTATCAGTTTTAATCTACAGTTCATAACCAGTAAATTGTGGGCAGAGTCCACATCTACCCCTGGGAATGTCTTGGAAGTTAAAATATGGTTCCCAAAATTCTGTTGTACCATTATATAATCAGTCCGAAACCTTCCCGTGTCTCCTCTTAAGCCAAGTGTTAAATTCAATTATACACTGTGTAAAACTCTATCAGGAGACTTCCTCTTTCAGTCCATAATCACTACCTTTTTTCCTTGTCTTCCCTTTCCAATTATCGAATTCCAGTCCTCCACCACTATTTTAATCTCCCTTAGCTATCTGAATGATTTCTTTTATCTCATCGTACATTTCTTCAACATCTTCATCATCGGCGGAGCTAATTAACACGTGAACTTGTTCTACTGTGATGGATGTGGGCTTCATGTCTACTTTGGGTACAATAATGCGTCCAGTATGCCGTTCATAGTGCCTTAGACGCTTTCCTATTTTCAACCCGGTATTCACGTGATCGGAAGTCCTGTTGGTCCTACAAACGTGTTTCATTAATATCTAATTTCAGCTGATTCATTTCGCTTTTTAAATTTTCTAACCTACATGCACGATTAAGGAATCTAACATCCCACGCTCCGATACCTTGAATGCGTTTTGTTTCTCCTATTGACGACATCCTCCTCAGCAGTCCCCTTCCAAAGATCAGAATGGGGGACAATTTTACTTCCGGAATATTTTACACAAGAGGCTGCAATCATCATCTAGGATGCCATCATCATTTAGATATACAATAGAGTTGCATGATCGCGGGAAAAATTATGGTTGTAGTTTCCCATTGTTTTCAGCCGTTCGCAGTACCAGCACAGCAAGGTCGTTTTGGCTGATGTTACAAGTCCAGGTCAGTTAATAACCCAGGCTGTTGCCCCTACAACTACTGAAAAGGCAGCTGTCTCTCTTCAGGAGCCACACATTTGTCTGATTTGCCAATAGATACCCCTCCATTGTGGTTGCATCTACGGTACGGCTATCTGTATCACTGAGGCACGCAAGCCACCCCACCAAGTCACGGCAAGGCCCATGGTTCATGGGGTGAGGTGGGATAGGGGGGGGGGGTTCTTTAAAGTACGCTACAGAATTATATCATAGTGTCTATTGAAGAAAATTATCCCAGTTGCAAAAGGAGTTATAGGAGACTGTTGTTGTTGTTGTTGTTGTAGTTGTGATCTTCAGTCCAGAGACAGGTTTGATGCAGCTCTCCATTCTACTCTATCCTGTGCAAACTTCTTCGTCTCCAAGAACCTACTGCAACGAACATCCTTCTGAATCTGCTTAGTGTATTCATCTCGTGGTCTCCCTCTACAATTTTCCCCCTCCACGCTGCCTTTGTGATCCCTTGATGCCGCAGGACGTGTCCTATTAATCAATCCCTTCTTCTAGTCAAGTTTTGACACAAATTCCTCTTCTCCCCAGTTCCGTTCAGTACCTCCTCATTAATTATGTGATCTGCCCATCTAATCTTCAACATTCTTCTGTAGTACTACATTTCGAAAGCTTCTATTCTCTTCTTGTCTAAGCTATTTATCGTCCATGTTTCACTTCCATACATGGCTGCACTCCATACAAACACTTTCAGGAAGGACTTCCTGACACTTAAATCTATACTCGATGTCAACAAATTTCTCTTCTTCAGAAATGCTTTCCTTGCCAATGCCAGTCTACATTTTGTATCCTCTCTACCTCGACCATCGTCAGTTATTTTGCTCCACAAATATCAAAACTCATCTATTACTTTAAGTGTCTCATTTCCTAATCTAATCCCCTCAGCATCACCTGATTTAATTCGACTACATTCCATTAGCCTTTTGTTGATATTCACATTATATTCTCCTTTCAAGACGCAGTCTATTCCGTTCAACTGCTTTTCCAGGTTCTTTGCTGTCTCTGACAGAACTGCGATGTCATTGGCAAACATCAAAGGTTTTATTTCTTCACCATGGAGTTTAATTCCTACTCCAAATATTTCTTTTGCTTCCTTTACTGCTTGGTCAATATATAGAATGAATAATATTGGGGATAGGTTATAACCCTGTCTCACTCCCTTCGCAACCAATGCTTTCCTTTCGTGCCCCTCGACTCTTATAACTGCCATCTTGTTTCTGTGCAAATTGTAAAAAGTCTTTCGCTCCCTGTATTTGACCCCAACTATCTACAGAATTTGAAAGAGAGTATTCCAGTCAACATTGTCAAAAGCTTTCTCTTCAACACTGTCAAAAGCTTTCTCTAAGTCTACAAATGCTACAAAAGTAGATTTGCGTTTCCTTAATCTGCCTTCTAAGGTAAGCCGTAGGGTCAGTATTGCCTCACGTGCTCCAGCATTTCTACCGAATCCAAACTGGTCTTCTCCGAGATCGGCTTCTACCAGTTTTTCCATTCGACAGTAACGAATTCGTGTTAGTATTTTACAGTCGTGATTTATTAAATTTATAATTCTGTAATTTTCACACCTGTCAGCATCTGCTTTCTTTGTGACTGGAGTTATTATATTTTCCTTGAAGTCTGAGGGTATTTCGCCTGTCCTATACATCTTGCTCACAAGATGGTAGAATTTTGTCATGGCTGGCTCTCCCAAGGCTGTCAGCAGTTTTATTGGAATTTTGTCTACTCCTGGGGCCTTGTTTCGACTTAGGTCTTTCAGTGCTCTGTCAAACTCTTCACGCAGTATCATGTCTCCCATTTCATCATCATCTAATCCTCTTCCATTTCTATAATATTGCCCTCAAGTACATCGCCCTTGTATAGACCTTCTATATACTGTTTACACCTTCCCTTCATTGCTTAGAAGTGGTTTTCCATCTGAGCTCTTGATATTAATAAAGTGATTCTCTTTTCTTCGAAGGTCTCTTCAATTTTCCTGTAGGCAGTAACCATCTTCCCCCTAGTGATATATGCCTCTACGTCCTTACATTTCTTCTCTAGCCATCCCTGCTTAGCCATTTTGCACTTCCTGTCGATCTCATTTTTGAGATGTTTGTATTCCTTTTTGCCTGCTTCATTTGCTTCGTTTTTATATTTTCTCCTTTCATCAGTTAAATTCAATGTCTCTTCTGTTGCCCAATGATTTCCACTAGCCCTCGTCTTTTTACCTACTTGATCCTCTGCTACCTTCACTATTTCATCTCTCAGAGCTATCCATTCTTCTTCTACTGAATTTATCACCCCAGTTCTTGTCACTCGTTCACTAATGCTCTCTCTAAAACTCTCTACAACCTCTGGTTCTTCCAGTTTATCCAGGTCACATATCTTTAAATTCCCGCCTGTCTGATAGGGGACTATCAATGTGATTTCAGAAGTAACAGATCAAATACAGACCCACTTGTTGCGCTCAGGCAGGTAACCGATAAGGTTTCGAAGCATAATTTGGACATTCACATGGTTTTTGTAAACTTCAAAAAATCTTCTCCACGTGGCTGTTTGCTTAAATTTGTAAGTATTATTTCTTACGTGACTTTCTCCTCCTATTTTTATTTGTTTTCGAGTTAGGAACTGGAAAAATTTAGCAAAAAGATTGATTTGGATGTAGATGGTGGAGAATCTTCTGACAAAACTTACGACAGCCTACATAGGGCTACGTTCTTCAGCGTGTTGAAAGAGTTTCAGTTTCCACAGAAGTGTAGAATTATTTAGAAGAAACCTACAGGAGTGTAGAAGTATTTTCAAATCAGAATTTGTCTTAGGCAAGAAGACGTATTGTCTCTAATACTTTTTAACTTAATTTTAGAAAAATTAGACAGAGAATATCGAAAATTAAACCACACTGCAATGAAACTATGTAATACACAATAAATCGGACTGCATATGCGGACGATACTGTTCTAATAAGCGGTAGCAAATAGAACGTGCATCTCATGACAAATGCTTACAGAAATACTGCGAGAAAAGCAGGGTTACAAATTAACGAAGAGAACATTAAGTATATGGTCGTGAGCAAGGGTTCCACTGATAGAACCCTGCTGATAGTTGATGAATTCACTTTTAAAAGTGTAGACATATTGAAATATTTTGGAAGCAATTTTAGTGAGCAGAATAGAATTGAAATTGAGATTAAGGTAAAGACCGCAGTGACAAGTAGATCATATTTTGGGTAACGAGACGTGCTTTGCAGTAGAGGAGTTTCGAGAAGAAATCACATACCAAAGTATAATTCCACATGTAGTACTACACGGCGCTGAAACGTTTACATTAAGGAAACCAGACGAAGAAAAACTGTTAGTCTTCGTTGAAAGATATCAAGGAAAATATCTGGACCCAAGAGAGAAACCCAGCCATAGGAATGGAGGATATTAAAAAACCAGGAACTGACAGACCAATACTCACAAGCTGATACTGTCCGAAAAATGAAGAAAAGAAGTTTGACGTAAGCAGGACACATAATTGGGATGAAAGAGTAAAGATGACCACGAGTAGCATTCTCAGGATCCGTGGAAGGCAGAAGAGGCCGAGGAAGGCCGCGAGCAAGATGGAAGGATGGTATCAACAGCATACGGAGGCAATGGCCCTAAGAAAAGGAGAATGTAGCATGAAAGTCAGGAACAGACATGATTGCTGGAGGAATGTAGAGGACGAATGTGGCCTACAAAAACAAAGCGACAGTTGAGAAGAAGAAGAAGAAATAATATGCTTCTCCGCAGATTCAGCATAACTAAGCACATTCCTTACTTCAAACGGGTAGTCATTTCCCGCCAGTAAACTGGTTAACATAATCATCCTCATCACCATCCTCATTACAAATGCTGTACCCAGCCGATATTTAAAATGACTCTTCTGTCTCCTTCTTACTTCTCGCTTTCTTTTTCTTCTTTCCTGGATGCTCTGGAAACACCAGCGTCCGACTTTCACCTTTTTATACTTCTACCCAGTAAGGTTTTTTTTTGTCATTCCTTGTTTTCTTCTTCAATTCAGCTTCTTCCATCTCCATTTTCACATGGCTGTTAGCTAATATTTGTGTTACTTCTCACGTGACTTTCTCATCGTATCTTTATTGGATTTCTATGTAGGAACTGGTGAAATTACGGTAAAAAAAGATTGGTTTGTATGTAGATGATGGACAATCTTCTGACAAAACTTCAGACGTCGTGAGTTATTTGGTACTTTGACTCCCTGTTAGACTTGAGTGTTTGGAAAATCGAGGGAACTTCGTTTGTTGTTGTTGTGGTCTTCAGTCCTGAGACTGGTTTGATGCAGCTCTCCATGCTACTCTATCCTGTGCAAGCTTTTTCATCTCCCAGTACCTACTGCAACCTACATCCCTCTGAATCTGCTTAGTGTACTCATCTCTCGGTCTCCCTCTACGATTTTTACCCTGAACTTCGTTTATCTATTCGATTATTTTCTATTCTCAATCTGTATGAAGTAAATAAATTACTGATCCATTGCTTGACGCAAATTGTTAAAAGAGATAACTGTCATATTCCTGTAATGAAGAAGTTTCTGTAACCTGTGACAAAATTATGAAACAGTGTTTAGAAGTACCAGTACGTTGTACAGTTTATTTAAATTTAAGGAATCCCGCGCACTTGTTATCTTTCGTCGCATCAGTACCCGAGTCAGCCACCACACACTGACGCTATCAGGATTCGAACCTGCGACCGTAGCGGTCGCGCGGTGCCATACTGTAACGCCTAGAACCGCTCGGCCACCCTGGCTGGCTCAAATTATCGACAATAATATCTTCAGCAAATCACAATTTTGGTTTCAGAAGAATTGCTCTTCTCAGAATGGCATTTACATGTTCACACGCCATAAAAGCATTAAATAATAAAATATCGCCTGTTGCTATTTTCTGCGACCTATTTAAGCCACCTGACAGTGCGAATCAGTGCGGTACTGATGTTCTAGCCAACCAATGTACACTACATATCTAACCAAAATAACGCAGGAAGTTATATTTATTAATTCAACCAATATAGTCCGAGGACATAATTCTGGCTGTGGATAAATCAAGAGTGGTGCTCCCGAAGGGTCAATATTAGGTCCTCTATAGTTCCTCACATATGTAAACGATTTTCCGTCTAATATACGACAAGCAGAATTAGTTCTTTTTGCAGATGAAGCAGTATTGTAATCAATCAAAGCATACGCATAGCAACAGAAAGAATGGTAAACATGATCTTAAAAGTATCACTGACTGGTTTTCTGCGAATGATCTCACTCTCGATTTGAAAACGCCTAGTATATTTACTTCTGTCCATAGGGGTACTACATCAGTACTAAGTGTAACATATGGTGAGGAAATAATGAATAGGTTGGAAAGTTCAAAATTCTTAGGTGTCCTTATTGATAAGAATTTAAACTGGAAAAAGCACTTTTCAGGCCGGTAAAGCAACTTAGTTCAGCCAAGTTTGCACTTAGAACCATTACAAATCTTGAGCAGGAGCAAATCAGTAAGATGATGCATTTTGCATATTTTCATTCAGAAATGTCATATGGAATGATGTTCTGGGTAACTCATCTTTAAGAAACAAAGTCTTCATTGGTCTGGACGCCCTGTAAGAACAGTATGTGGTGCTCGTCCACGATCATCTTGTAGACATGTGTAAAAGGATGTGGGCAATCGGACTACTGCTCCACAGTATATTTGATCCACCAAGAAGTTTGTTGTAAATAATGCACTACAGTTGAAAAGGAACAATGACGTGCATAATGTACAAACGAGAAGGAAAAATGACATTCATTACTCAACATAAAGGTTGTCTTCAGCACGAAAGTGGATGCACGGTGCTGCAACTACAATTTTTGGTCACTTACCCAGTGATATAAAATGTCTGTCAGAGAGGAGAGTAAAATTTGAAAACAAACTGAAAAAGTTTCTCCATGACACGTCCTTGTACTCCGTGGAGTATCGCTACCAGTCACAAAATTTGGTGACTACTAAATTATCTTGAAGAAATCCAAGACAGCTGTGGCAGTAGCGATAACTCAACACACCACAAGAACAATGCCACGCCATAAGAACAAAGTAAGTGATCGTTTTATAAAAATTTTCACGTGAACAACAGACCAATATAGAAAGTGACATCCCCTCATACCAGGTTATCCTCCTCTTTCTCCGCACGACGATCACAATAGTCACGTAAAGAAACTTTAATATCTGTATACACGTATGTTACATGTTTTCGTAATGCCAATATTGCCTGATGGTGTGAAGTCACCTCGAAACATGTCGCTAAATAAATAATTTAGTAGTAAACGAATTTTGCGATGGTAGTGGTATCTGAAAACCTTTTCATATTATTGAAACCGTCACGTCGTTTAATCTTCAATATGGCTGTAAATTAACAGGGAATTGGCCTGCTGTATTTTCCCCACTCTCATTCAGTCCACAGCTCATACGGCGCCTGCCTACTCCCCCTGTCTGTTACTTTCAGGAATCAGAAGAGGGCTGAAGTTGTCGTTAGTCGTCATCGGGAGCTTGAAATTAGTACTGAATGCGTACGATCACCCTCTCCGCAAATGTCTCTAGCTCCCCCTTATTCCTCATTCAAGACTCGAATTAGTTTTGCCTCGCCATCTATGCACCTGTCTTCATAGCCCTTCAGATCCTTTAGAAGTACAAGAGGGGTTACAGTTTTAATGTCTTACCTACTTTGACATCAATAGGGAGTGACTACAAGCTCAGTTTCAACAGAAAATTGAAGTTTCAACAGAAAATTGACCATAACATTTGCAAAAATCTCTTTCTTATTTTTGCCGCAAATGATTTACGGAAACTAATTTTGCGTGGCCGCACGGGAATATGAATCGTGGTCCCCTCTAAAGAGAGTCCATTCACTTGAACGCCACTCGCCTTCCCCTCCCTCCCTAACGCTTGTCACGATTTTCTTTTTCTTCTCAGCAGCTGTGAGACACTGGTCGGTCATTTAAGTCTAACGGAAGTGGTGCTATCAGTTCTGCACGAGTGAAAGTGGTTATAGCTTTAACGACGAGTACACTACGTAATTAGGAATATTCGGAGCATATACTTCATCTTAAGAGAAACTATATCGGACGACGCTTATTTGCAGTCAGTGGTACAACACTGCTTCGCTAATGGATATTCATTATATTATTGGATTGTGATGCGTGCGCCGTGTAGGCTCCATTACCTCGGGCTTACAAGCCGAACTGATTCGAGGCTCAAACGAATTACGTGTTTGTCACTGTAATCTGAAACGCCATTTTATCATGAAATTACATTGTTAGGGTCACCATTATAAGTAATCTTCCAACAGGCAGCGCACTCAAAGTGGATTCTGACCGTTAAACTTGATTTAATGAGAAGTTTGAGAGCATTCGCGCGGATAGAACATGACTTCATCTCTTGGCTGACTGCCATCCACTACCTAAAGAACCTCGTCCACCAACGTTGTGATCTGACAACCCTGAGACTGTCTGGAAGAGTTTCTGTTCTTTTTCTCCTTCTATCGCATTTCTGTGAACTTTCAAATGTTTTGATGCAACGCAAAATACATTCTGCAGAACTCTCGGAAATCAAGAAGGAACAGAAAGGTAGAAAATACGCCGGAAACCTCAAAATCGTTCAAATGGCTCTGAGCACAATGGGACTCAACTGCTGTGGTCATTAGTCCCCTAGAACTTAGAACTACTTACACCTAACTAACCTAAGGACATCACACACTTCCATGCCCGAGGCAGGATTCGAACCTGCGACCGTAACAGTCGCACGGTTCCGGATTGCGCGCCTAGAACCGCGAGACCACCGAAGCCGGCTGAAATCTCACAGTGCTGAAGTAGAAAATGTAAGAGCAAGACGAGATATGGCAGTTTTCACACACAAAAATTGAGCAAAAACATTAAAGACTGTTACTATGTTAATGGAAGAATTATTAAAGTAATCTCAAAATAATTGTTGCGTTCTTTAGGAAAGCAGACATATCGGTACACAACTATAGCTCGTTAGAGAAATGTGTGTGGTGACTCTAATTAATTACTTAAATTAAAGTGAATGTCATACTTGTCATCGAAAATCTGCTCTCGATCGAGGCTATCGAAGAGTAATGCATTTAGGCATCGTAAGTAAGAGAAATTTTACATTAAGTCAGACTAATAGAAAGCGCTTCGGAAGAGCAAGGAAACCTTGGAAACAAGTTTCTTTTTGACCGGAGTAGCAGAAGAAGAAGAAAAAGGGGAAGATGATGAATAAGAGGAAGAAGGAATAAGAGAAGAAAAGGCTGAGTATGAGATTTCCAATTTGTATAGAGACTATAATATTGGTTCCATGAATTACCTTACAGTATCTCAAATAGATACACATGCTACATGGAAGAAGAGGAAGAAGAAATATAGAGCTTCATAGGAGTAGGAAGAAGATACAGTTTTATCCACTACGGATGCGGATCACTGCGACTGTGATGAAATACAGAATAACTTTAACCAGTCCCGTTTTTTGTTGGTTCAATTTCTACTATACCATGAACGGTTTCAAGTCAAGTAGCGACTCATCATCGGATGAAACACTCTTTTAATGATTGTTTATAGGCCGTTGAATAGTTGTGGTAAGACAGAAAGAAATAAGAAAAAGAAAGCAGTGAACGTAGCGAGATATCAGGAATTATTTACGTCACGGGATCGGCTTGAAGGCATTACTTACAGTTATCATTCATGGGTTTAACAGCGGTACACATATCACTCTGGAAAACACAATTTGTGCTTTCGGGTTATTGTAATTCCACAGCACAACACAAATTTTGTCTCTGGCAACGGCTCCTACGAGCTTTATAGGTTGTAAACAAACTGAAGAATGTTACTAAAGGTAACGTTTAAATATTTTGCGTTCAAGCAAAAATTTTCTTTGCTCGACATTCGCATTTCCAAAAGTTGAGTAATTATGACAGTAAACATACATTTAGCTAACTTACAATAAAAGGGAGGCATTAGCATGCTTAGCTCTGGTGTCTACTTCGCAATCAATGTATATTAAGCAAGAACATTCCTGTTAAATGTAATTTCAGTTCCAGATACCATAAAATAAATGTAATCCTGAATTCTACTTTTACAGACTTTGTGAAAAACACATGTTAATTTTGCAACAATGAATACACATGTGCAGCTTTCGCAAAGCCGAGGGTCGTAGAAAGGAAGTCTCTCCATCTATGTGATATGTGCACCAGGATTAAACCTGTAAATGATAATGACTGTAAGTAATGCCTTCAAGTCGACCTTATGCTGTAAATAATTGTTGATACTTCGCCATATTCATTGCTTGCTTGTTTCGCTTTTCCTTTCTTTCTATATTTACACAACGACCCATTACAATGCTACAAATGATCCTTAACGTGTGTACTATCTCATGGCAAGTCGCTAGATGACACGGCATAATAAAAATTGACCATCACGGAAAGCAACTGGTTGCATTATTTCTGAAAGCAGAAAAAAGAATTTTATAAATTCTAGTAATTCGTAAAAAAATATTAAAACCTTATACAAGATATCAATAAAAGAACTGGAACATCTACATACAAAGAACGGCACTGAAGCGGAATGGTAAATTATCGAGACAGTAAAAACAAGGCAGCAAATGAATCAACCGAAAATAAAAATAAATACCGGAAATACAAAGTACTAAAGATTTGGTAACCATAAGTCAGCCCCGAATCTACGATATTTCCGAACCGGGCAAAAACTTGTTAGTGGAATGTTGAAAAAGAACGTAAAAAAAATTTAAAAAGGTCGATTCCTCAAAAATACGTTCACTTTCTAGCACACATCTTTCTGAAGAGTTTTATTTATAAAACGTATGTGTTCGAGGAAATGTAAGACATGTTATTTGGTCTAAAATGTGCCAAAGTGGAGCCACGCGCCTCCTCGCACAGCATTCTTCTGCGGCCCGTCATCGTATTTCGCTCTGTCGAATTCGAACGAGTACATTTTGTAATGGAAGCCATCAAATGTATATGTTCTGTGGTGCCTCTCCTGGTCCCAGTCGGTCACTTTGACAGCCTTCCCCCTTAAAAAAAAAAGCTCACTGTTAATAATGGGTGGGAATGTTTCTAACCGGGAGGATAAGAACCCTTCAGAAAATTTGCTCTCTTTGTTGTCTGTTAGCTAATAACTTTCTCTATTGTGTGACATAACATTAAACATAGGAAATATAAAACCATTAAAGACAAGAGACAAGCAAGACATTACACATTTCTTCAATAACCTTTTTCTCTCTAATCTTGCTGCAGCTTTACATGATGTTCTTTCCTTTCTGCGAAAGAATACATTACCACCTTAAAGTTCGTCAGACATTTTGCTACACGAAAAATCGAAATGTCGTTGTCTAATACTGGAAAAGTTGTTAATATGAACAGTACCCAAGACTGGTATGGTTTCTCGATTTGATTACGGCTGTTTTGCCACTGTCTGTTAGGCAAGACGAAATAGACATTTCCAACATTGCAGCAACTGTAACACGCCAAATAAGCGAGACTGTTTTGGAAGAAATGGTTATTTTTATCTACCTCATTTACATAAATTACATGACAAAATATAATTCACAAAGTATGAATATCAAATGCCTTTTAGGCCTACTACAAGCAAGAAGTCTTACGTTAGGAAATAGTTTCACATTTCATTCATACCCTCCAGTTTCTAAAGCATGGGATCGAGAAATAGTAATACGAAATTTTCATATAAATTTGGACTCGTCGTATTCTTCCATATAATTTGTGTGATGACCCTACTTCTTCTCTTTTCTCTTTCTAACAAATAATCTTCTCATCACTATTCTGTAACTATTCCCGCTATTGTCAAAACGTATTTCCCGGTTAACTTCGCTATCCTCGCCAGAATCACAGGTACAGTGATCCAGTGTTTTTTCTCCGGTTAGTCGTTATTACGTGTTCGTACAACGTGTTTTCCGCGCTATTCCGAGAATTGACCTTCAGCGGCCGCTAACCATAGACTGTAAAACTGACCCTTAGCAGTGTAGCGATATAGCAAAAATTTTCTGTCGAAGTTTCATTTTCTTGAATATACAGAGAAGATAATATGCAATCTTTCTTGCCTGTTATTCCTGTTAGCCGTTTTCCCACTCTGGTAGTCTGAATCTCTGGATTTCACTAATAAATATAACAATGCTGATCAGTCGCACATCCAATCAACCACATAAACAATCAAGGGTTGGCTTCACTCGTTCGCATTTATTCGGCTCAGCTCTTATAGCCACGTCCCCGTTTCTCTGCGGGAATTTTTTTTGTTTCGAAGTGCGACGGGGATTCCCCTGACAGAGACATCACGTACTTTATGCACGCATTCAAAAATCGACTTATGATTCATTCAGAAATCAACTTAGAATGTGTTCTAAAATTTTCAAAAACCAACAGGGATGCGTTTCAAAATCATATGAACAACCGATAGACCTACGTCTGCTGGATGCTAGGCAATTGTGGAACAAGATTTTTGTTCTTCAAGAATATGAATTTGGCACCACCTCAAATTGCCACCCGCGGCAGATACCCCTGTTTGCTACCCCCTACCCTCGCCCCCCCCCCCCCTCCCAAACAGCAGTCTCCCTAGATCCGGGCCTGCGGTAAGTTAACACAACAATTTTAGAGAAACAAGAAACTTATAAAATTACTTCTCAAATAACAAAGACGGAATTTCAGAGGTATGTGAAGCAATATTGCGAAACGATAAGTAAAAAGAGAGATTCCTCGTGACGATTCGGTACGACGTGTTAGTTACAGAAAAAATGATGAATCGTTGAGACGACCTAGGCAAGTCAAGGATAAACGATTGAGTACCACATACAAAACTGGAAACAAAGAAATGGAGTTGGATCGAAAGTTAAGAGGAAAACATATTGATACAGCTATTATAGCAAATTAAAGAAGTTAAAAGGTTCAATAGATCTTAATTACTATACAGCCCTACACAGCAGAGTAACGCAAAACACATGAGCGAATTGTGGGGTACATATCCCAAGAAACAGCAAATAGAAAAGAAAAATTATAGAACATTCCTCTATTTATAAAAGGAATGTCATATATAAATTTAGAACTGACAGAGGATATTTAGCGGTGCATATGCATATGAAAAAGGAATTTTTTTTATCAAAGCCGGCTACAGAAATATTTCTAGAACCTCCAGCTGTTCAGGATGTTGAGAATGTGTGGCATAATATTGAAGATCGCATAGAGAAAGTGCCATACGAAGCATTAAAGAAAAAAGTCAAGGAAAACGAAAGGATTAAGTATTTGGAATAAAAATATCGCAAAGGCCATTGAAGAAAAAGACAGAGACTACAAAAAATCTTGCAGAATAATACACCTGAAACTGAAATGTGTTATAAGCAAAGACGGAACCATGTCAAACAAATGACTAGGCTAGCACTCACGAGTCACTGGATCGTTTCAAAACTAAAATGGAACAGGATATACATAGGAGGCAAACTTTTTTCTGTAAACTTATGAAACACCTAAATAGAGCAGAGAAGCATACTGCAGAACTAAATCAAATTAAGGAAACGCAATGGAAAGAATTTTATGGACGTTGTGGCGGATAGGAGTTTCAGAACTGAAGGAAGAGTAGACCACATTACATTATACGAGTAGTACTGTGTAATCAGTCACAATAGAACAACTGCTAGCACTTATAAAACGTATGACAAGAGGAAAACAGGTGGACCAAATTGTATTAATATGTACCTTTTAAAATTTGCGGCTCTGTTTGTGATTTTAGATCATTATACTTATTAAATGAATTTTAGCACTGGTCTAAAATATCTAATATAAATATTTGCAGAGTTAATTAATATTATAATTAACAACATAACAGAGACTCTGTTAGAGAAACAAAGTAGGTACTGGAAAGGTCAGTCAAGCAGCGATAATACATTTGTGGCAAGATGATTTAGAGACATACAAATAATAATAAAAGTTGTCAATAAAGAAACTAAGAAATCACTACCATAAAATCATGGTTCACCAGGGGAAATAGTAACAGATAAACGCTCATTTGAATCTCCAGCTATATTTCTTTAGGATATAATAATAATCTGTTATATGGACAAAAATATAGAAAATACGATTAAAAAATATGAGTCAAAATGTAGAATGGTAAACAAAACGTACCAAAACAAAATACAGAAAAAAATAAACTTAAAATTTTATAAAACCGTGGAAACACCTCTATTATTATAGATACATGGTAACACCTGTATTACCTCATGGAAGTGAATCATTGATCCCTAAAATGTGATAAAAGTAAACTACAACCAGGAGTAAAGAGATTACTCAGGAGAGCGAGAGGTTTACCAGGGAGGACCATACAACAGATGAGAATATTAGGAATCAGCTAGATGTTTATAATATTAATGAAAAGACTGAAGGAAATCAACCATGAAAGAAACAACACCTACAGAGAATGAGTGTTGAGGGAATCCCAAGTCTAATCATGATTTACCAGACAGGAGGAGAAAGGGATGCAGAAAGGTTCAGAACGTGGTGGCAGTGGAAATTGAAGAAGATAGAATAAGCACAAGTGCTTAAACTTTTAAGTGCATAAAAAGAAGGAGAAAATGACGTTTACGGAAAGCAGATGAATGTTTATTAAGTTGCTGAAGCATTATATAATCCGAAAAGAGGCGTAGTTCATTTAAATGATATCGGAAAAGAAGACTGGAAAAATATTACAAAACTTCATGGTATGACTAACATGTATAGCAGCATGAAGATAAATCATATGTAGATCCTAAAATAAAAGTGTGGATGAATTTAATATAGAAAATATACTGGCCGCTGTAAAGGCAAGAAAAAAAAAGAAATTAACCAGAATGGATGGACTGAACGCAGAATTAATTTACTGTGGAGGAATGGTTCACTTCAGATTCCAACACATTTTTTTATACACTGACGGAAAAAAATCGCAATACCAAAAACGTAGTTAATGTGGAGTAACGAAATTTTGGGAATACATTTGTCTAGGTAACATCTTTAAGTGATCAACATTATAACATCACAGGTTAATGAAAGTGCAAGATAAATCACTGCAAATGTGGAATGCTGATACATTAATAACCTGCGTAACAGCCGGAATGTTGAATGCAACCTCGCAAACATTCGTGCATTGTGTTATAAATGTGACGGATATCAGTTTGAGGGATGGGATTTATGCCTGTTGAAGCAGGTTGGTCAATACAGGGACGGTAAATGCTGTTTGTGGCCGACGCTGGAGTATTGTCCGATGTTGTCCCATATGTGGGTGTAGACCATGTTGGGCTACAATAGCGCAAGTGGGCGAGCGGTATCCTGATAGAAAACAGTCCCTGGAATGCTGCACGCACAACGGGTCGAATAACCAGATTGACGTACATATTTGCAATCATGGAGCGTTGAATACCCATGAGAGTGCACCTGCAGTCATACGAAGTCGCATCCGGGTCATAGCTGCATGTGTAGGTCCAGTGTGTCTAGGCGCCGACAGGTTGGTTTCAGGCCCTCAACTTGCCGTCTTCTAACCAGTAAATGACAGTCATTGGCACCGAGAGCCGGCCGCGGTGGTCTCGCGGTTCTAGGCGCGCAGTCCGGAACCGTGCGACTGCTACGGTCGCAGGTTAGAATCCTGCCTCGGGCATGGATGTGTGTGATGTCCTTAGGTTAGTTAGGTTTAGGTAGTTCTACGTTCTAGGGGACTAATGACCACAGCAGTTGAGCCATTTGAACCATTTTTTGGCACCGAGACAGAACCAACTTTCGATAGGAAACACAACAGACCTCCAACCTTCCCTCCAATTCTCTCTCGCTTGACACCACTGAAGTTGGGTGGTTTGGGGTCAGTGGAAAGAACGTTAGAGGGCGTCTGGCTCGAAGCTGTCCTTGAAGTAACCGATTTGCAACAGTTCGTTGCTTCACTGCGGTGCCAACTACTGTTCAGACTGCTGCTGCAGATGCAGTACGATGCGCCGGAGCCGGCCGCTGTGGCCGAATGGTTCTAGGCGCTTCAGTCCGGAACCGCGACACTGCTATGGTCGCAGGTTCAAATTCTGCCTCGGGCATGGGTGTGTGTGATGTCCTTAGGGTCATGGGTGTGTGTGATGTCCTTAGGTTAGTTAGGTTTACGTACGAGGCGTATTTATTACGTAAGTACCGTTTTGAAATTTAAAAAAAAAGACGTGCTAAGACATCTCAATAATTTTAGTTGTACATGAAAGCGTGCACCTTAATCTAGTTTTCTACATAATTTCCGTCAATACTGAGGCGTTGTACCAGTTTTTGAGTACCCTCCTCATAGAAGTCTACCGCCTGACTTGTTAACCACTGCATCACCACTGTTTTGACTTCGTCATCGTCTTGAAGACGCTGACCGCCCAGCTGTTTCTTCAAGTGCAGGAGCAGACGGTAGTCACTGGGCGCAAGATCGGGGCTGTACGGAGGATGATCGAAAAGATGTGATGAGAACTTTGGTCTGATTCGCCACATCCGGACGGGCATTGTCTTGCAGCAAAACGATGCCTTGCTCTGATTCTGGTGTGACGTAGGCTACGCATGTTTCATCGCCCGTAACAATTTAGCTTAAGAAATCATCACCGTCGTTCTGGTACCGCTCAAGGAAAGTCAATGCACTGTCTACACGTTTGGTTTCGTGCACATTCTTCAACATTTTGGGTACCCAACGTGCGCACAATTTTCGGTAATTCAAGTTCTCGGTCACAATGCCATACAAAACACTACGAGAAACATTAGCAAAGTCATCCCGCAAGGAGGAAATCGTAAAGCGTCTGTTTTCTCTCACCTTATTGTCCACTTACTGCACCAAAGTTTCATTAACGACCGAAGGAACCCACTCCGTTGTTCATCACGCACATTTGTACGGCTATCTTTAAATGCTCTCACCCACTTTCTTACCATTCCATCACTCATAATGTTTTCTCCTAAACTGCACAGATCTCACGATGAATATCGATCGCTTTTAGACCTTTAGCACTGAGAAATTTTATAAGAGCCCGTACTTCACAGTCGGCGGGACTCACGATTATCGGAGGCATCTTAAACACTCAGTACACAACGTAAACAAGGAAGAATCGGACTTTAATGGCGTCAGTGGGTAGATTAAGGTACAGGCTTTCATGTAAAAATAAAATTATTGAGATATCTTTGCACGTCTTTTTTTAATTTCGAAACGGTACTTACTTAAAAAAAACACTCCTCGTAGTTCTAAGTTCTAGGGGACTGATGACCTCAGATGTTAAGTCCCGTAGTACTCAGAGCCCCATGCCGAACACTACGGTCCTCCCTCTCGGCAGTGACAGGTGACCGTCCAGAGCCCACCCAGTCTCCTTGCTACGATGCATTCTCGTGACCACCCCCCGCCAGTAATCATGTACAGTGGCTACATTCATGCCAAGTATTTTTGCTGTATCGTAGAAAGAACTCCAGCTTCTCGTAGCTCTGTTACACGACCTCGTTCAAATTCCGTGAGGTGTTGCTACTAGCATATTTGTCGCCTTAAAGGCATTCTTCATTAACATCAGCTCATCCCGTCCAATCTCTGACGCTCGCCGCCGTTACTGTGTGAGTTTAATGCCATCCTGATGTCCATCCTACTAGCACCACCGTTATTTGACTGGCGCCAAATTTGGATAGGCAGCATATTTCAGATGTAGAAACACGCCTACCAACTTTCGTTTATGTCACTCAATTCCTTCTTGGTGTTCCGACTTTTTTCCGTCAGTGCATGTCTCGGAAACACTAGACAGCCATCCGAAAGGGGAGGGTGTTGAAAGTAATGTCACTGAACACGAAAGGTGACAATTGAAATAACTACAGAAATTAAGCCTGCTTCACACAAATTACAAACCGTGCGCCAGAATTATCAACAACAGACCCAGAGTGCTAGCTAAATGTTTACTTATTCGAGGACATATGTCCTTTCGGAAAGAACGTTCAACAAATTATGCTATGTTTATCTGACGCCAATTTATTGAAACTACACGAGTGTTTAACCAACACACGACTCCGTATTTATAGATTTTTGGAAAACCTCCAATTGTGCTGTAAGAGAAAAATGTGGAATCAAACGGCATACACAAAACAGCTTTTTCACCCGATATCATCAAATCACAGTATGTTTGAAGCACATGATTCACCTTGAATCAGAGTGGAAAACTGACTGACCCTACCCCAACGCACACAGGAGTGAGGAAGTAGTTCATCTACTACGATATTTGATATTGACGATGCTATTCGCAGATGGAGTTTTAAAGTAAACAGTATAGTACAGGAGAAGTTGTTCATCTCAATAACCAAAAACTGTTTCTAGGGAAGATCATAACATGCGGAAAGCAATCAACGAATTAAAAAGAAATATGTTAGGAACATAATCTGAAAATGTCGATGCAGACAAGTAGAACCATGGCATTTATAGGTAGACTCTCGACTCGGAGTGAACGAGTCGTTAACAATAAAAATTATAAAACCGGCCAAATACTTCTAATTCATTGCCTGATATACCGAAGATTATCGTACACATAAAATAAAATGAGCTACGTACAATATTTCAGTTTTATAAGACAGTCGCATTATCAACATTATTATGCACTGAAGCTCCAAAGAAACTGGTATAGACATGCGTATTCAAATACAGATATACACTACGTGATAAAAAGTATCCCGACACCTGGCTGAAAACGACTTAAAAGTTCGTGGCGCCATCCATCGGTAATGATGGAATTCAATATGGTGTTGGCCCACCCTTTGCCTTGATGACAGCTTCCACTTTCGCAGGCATACGCTCAAACAGGAGATGGAAGGTTTCTTGGGGAATGGCAGCCCATTCTTCATTGAGTGCTGCACTGAGGAGAGGTATCGATGTAGGTCGGTGAGGCCTGGCACGAAGTCGGCGTTCCAAACATCAGAAAGATGTTCTATAGGATTCAGATCAGCATTCTGTGCAAGCCACTCCATTACAGGGATGTTATTGTCGTGTAAGCACTCCGTCACAGGCCGTGCATTATGAACAGGTGTTCGATCGGGTTTATAAGTGCAGTCGGCATCGCCGAATTGTTCTTCAACAGTGGTAAGCAAGAAGGTGCTCAAAACACCAATGTAGGGTTGTGCAAGCCCCCTCCATGAAAAGCACGTCCACACCATAACACCACCGCTTCCGAATTTTACTGTTGACACTATATACGCTGCAAATGTTCACCGGGCATTCGCCATACCCACACCTTGCCATCGGATCCCTACATTGTGTACCGCGATTCGTCACTCCACACAATGTTTTTCCACTGTTCAATCGTCCAGTATTTACGCTCCTTACACCAAGCAAGGCGTCGCTTGGTATTTACCTGCGCGATGTGTGTCTTATGCAGATTTCAATGCTGGGCCATCAGAAAGTGTCAGCGTGCGAACTATTCAGCGAAACTTCATCGATATGGGCTATGGCAGCCGAAGACCCACTCGTATTCCCTTGAAGAATGCACGACACGCCTCGCCTGAGCTCGTCAACAACGACATCGGACTGTTGATGACTCGAAACATGTTGCCTGGTCGAACGAGTCTCGTTTCAGATTGTATCGAGCGGATGGATGTGTGCGGGTATGGAGACAACCTCATGAATCCATGGATCCTTCATGTGAACAGGGAACTGTTCAAGCTGGTGGAGGCTGTGTAAGGTGAGAGGCTTGTGCCGTTGGAGTGATATGGGATCCTTGATACGTCTAGATACGACTCTGACAGGTGACACGTACGTAAGAATCCTGTCTAATGACCTGCATCCATTCATATCCATTATGCATTCTGTCGGACTTGGGCAATTCCAGAAGCACAATGCGACATCCCCCGCGCCCAGAATTGCTGCAGAGTGGCTCCAGGAACACTCTTCTGAATTTAAACACTTCCACTGGCCACCAAACTCCCTAGACATGAACATTATTGAGCATATCTGGGGTGCCTTGCAAAGTGCTGTTCAGGATAAATCTCTGCCCCTTCGTACCTCGCTGGATTCATGGTGTCCATTCCCTCCAGCACTACTTCAGACATTAGTCGTGTCCATGGCACGTCGTGCTGCGGCACATGTGCGGGCTCGCGGGGGCTCCCATGATATTAGACAGGTGTTCCAGTTTCTTTGGCTCTTCAGTGTATGAAAGTGAGTTATTAGTGGTAAACAGGGTAGAAGGAAAGCATATCTAGAGAATTAAAAGAAAGTTTCTGCTGTCAAAGGATGTGAAACAACATCGAGAATCGGAAACTGCAATGAAAGAAATGAACTACAATTATACAGGATAAAAGAAAATTCGGTATAAAGTAAATTAAAGCTCCACATACTGGCCTTGATCGGCCAATTGGGACCGACAGATCGCCGTGCTATCCTCTGCTAATGGTGACTGTTGGATGCGGTATGGAGGCGAGCGAGGTCAGCACACCGCTCTCCGACCCTCCGTGGTCGGGTTTCTAGACCTCGGAGCCAATACTTCTCACTCAAAGCACCTCAGCTGGCATCACGAAGCTGAGTGCACCCCGTTCCAGTCCTTTCACGAAGAAAAAAATTCATGGCAGTATCGGTAACCGAAACCGGATCCTCCGCATAGCAGCCAGACACGCTGACCACTGCCCTCTGGAGGGGTACGGAGTAAACTGATTTGAGATGGACTGGATACATCCAAAGAACGGATCCTGAAATACTACCAATAAAAATAAAGAAATACAAACAAAAAGTAAAGCGATATCCTGAAACATCAAGGTGAAACTGAGAATCGTAAAAGACAATTGCCTAAGTTCGTGAATGGGAATAGATTGCTCCGATATGACTGTGAGAGTGAAAATGCCATGTCAAAATTTTGTGTTTCATGATTTTTGACTACTATGTAGTGGAATATACGTCACACCATCTTCGTTTTGTTTTAATATTTACAATTTCATTTCGAATAGTTTTCAGATTATGTAATTACGCCACAATAAGTGATTATTAAATGAAAAAATTTGAGTAATTGGCTTGTTATGTCTTTTCACGTAACCACCTGGGGAGACACTTCTCGATGTCGGCCACGCTGAGTTGGACTACGCCCAGATTACATTACAGGGCTATTTAACAATGAGATAGTATCCTGCACTTTAAGCTGTAAAGGACTCGCAAGTAAGAGGGACGACATTAATATTATGTGTGCACTTGTTTAAAAAGAAGCAAGTGTGCGAAATTTGGCGGCGGCGTCTCTTTACAAAAAGAAAAATGGCTCTGAGCCCTGTGGGACTTCACTGCTGACGTCATCAGTCCCCTAGAACTCAGAACTACTTGAACCTAACTAACCTAAGGACATCACACACATCCATGCGCGAGGCAGGATTCGAACCTGCGACCTTAGCGGTCGCGCGGTTCCATACTGTAGCGCCTAGAACCGCTCGGGCACATCGGCCTGCACAAAAAGAAAACATTTGCGTAATATACACGAGTTATTAAATAAATGAAGGATCGACTTGAACTATAAAGACGTAAAGAGAACATTAGAGGTTAAAACCATCGTTCCACGGGAACGGTAAGCTTTTGTAAAAACCTACAATTTATTTGCACACAGTGATACAAAGGAGCAGCCGAACACAGGGTGATCACTAATGATTCATCGGATTTTGACGTCTTAGAGCTTCAAAAATATACTGCCCACCCATGTTTACTAACAACCAATGAAATGGAAATATTTTAAAGTTTTGTTTAATGCATTGCAACTTTCATCGCAGTTCTGCAAGCCGCAGTCTGACAGCAGTTTGTACAATGATGACTAATCAACACAAAGCATTTTATGTGTTGCAGTATGGGAAGATTGACTTCGTCACTACTGTGCAGCGTCTCTCCCGAACAGAGTACAGTATACAGCCATCAACCCAGTTCGGTGGTATCAGCAGTTCAAGGACACAGGTTGCCTCTGTAAAGGAAAAAGCTCCGGGCGACCAGGGGTTGCAGCTGAAATAGTAGACTGTCTGAGAGGTATTCCTCCGTACCCGAAAGCCCGAAAGTTACCTACAAGTCGTGCAAGTCGCGAACTATACATTTCACAGTCAACTTTGTGGAAGATTCTGTCCAAATGATTACATCAGAAAGCATATCTCATACAGCTGCTCCCAGGCGACCTCGTCAGACGCGAATTTTGTGAACTTTTCTGGAAAGAAATGGAAAATGATGAATTTAACTCGTCCCCCCTGCGCCCCCCTCCCCCCGTCACCCTCGTTCAGTGATGAAACAACGTCCCACATAAACGGCCAAGTAAATCGTCACAACATCCGCATATGGTACAGTGGAAACTAAAACAGATAACCCAAAGGTGAATATCTTCTGTGCTGTTTCAGGCAGAAAAGTGTACAGGCCCTCCTTTTTTCCTGCAAAACTGTACCGCGTATGGTGTAAGTACACATTTTGCAAGACGGGTTGTTTCCCAAACTTACAGCTGATATCCCGAACATTGTATTCCAAGAAGACGGTGGTCCACCTCATGGGCTCAAGGTAGTGCATCATCTGAAGGAGGAACTTCCAAACGGGTGGACTGCGTGCAGGGCTCAGAATGAATGATTTGGCGTTCTTCAGGCGGCGCCCAAGATCTCCAGAAGTTATATATTGTAATTTTTTTCTTTAAACTTACGAGAGAGACAGTGCCGACTGAAAGCTAGGATCGCATCACTGCTGCGCTCCTGAACATCGACAGGGACGTGCTCCAACGCGCATGGATCGAACTTCACTACCGATTCTATGATGTATATTTTTTCATATATTGACTACTTTTATGTAATGCTTAGTGAAATAAATTCATCCAAAATTCGAATCATTTGTAATTAGCCTCCGAGGATCCTAGAAAATAGGGCAATATTTCTTTTTTGCTTCAAAACATCTCAGCTTAACTTCATTTCATGATAACATTACTAAAATTTGGCCTGTGCAAATCTCTGTCAGAATGCCTATCCTGTGCGTCCCTTATTTTATTTCTTTATCCCAGTCCAAAGAACAATAAAACACAATATAATAAAAACTACAATCTAATATTGAACGCAGAGAATTTCACATTTTGTGAGTCCACTGTGCAACAACCAGAATGGCACGGTTATTCGCTGCAGACAAGTCTCCCATGTTACAAGGTTCGCTCAGGTTACTGCAGACCAGCAAGTGTTCAGGATCCTCCCTTGCCCCATCCTCAAAACATGGGTTGTCACTGAAACCCACTTCTTCAAATTACCTTGTTACTCCTCTTCTCAACCAGTGGAGGGCTTTCCAGGTCCCACGCTCCGAGTGAGGTTTTAAGGGATGGCAAATATCCACCATGGTTTAATATCCGTGTTAGAAAAACGCTACGTAAACAAAGAGCACATCATCTCAGACTCAAGAGAAGTAAAAACCTATCTGACAAACAAAAGCTGAACGAAGCGAAAATGTGCGTAAGGAGAACAGTGAGAGAAGGATTCAATGATTTAAAAAATAAGACGGTGTCAACCGATCTGAGTAAAAACCCTAAGAGATATTGGTCGTATGTAAAATCAGTAAATGGGTCAAAATCATCAATTCATTATTTCAGCTACCACACTGGCACCGAAACGGAAGATAACAGAGAGAAGGCCGAAATACTGAATTCGGTCTTCCGAAGTTGTTTCACCACGGAAGATCGTAACATTGTCCCTCTTCAATCGTCGTACAAACGTTGAAATGGCAAATATTGAGATAACCGATCGCGGAATTGAAAAGCAGCTGCAATCGCTTAGTAGTGGAAAGCCTTCAGGACCAGATGAGATACCTATAAGATTCCATAAAGATTATGCGAAAGAGCTTGCTCCTCTTCTAGCAGTAATTTATAGTAGATCGCTTGAGCAGCGAAAGGTACCTAACGACTGGAAAAAAGCGGAGGTCATTCCCGTTTCTAAGAAAGGCCGTAAGACAGATCTCTACAATTATATACCTATATCGTTGACGTCAATCTGTTGTAGAATTATGGAACATGTTTTATGCTAAAAATTATGACGTTTTTGGAAAATGAACACTCTCTCTGCAAAAATCAACATGGTTTCCGCAAACAGAGATCCTGTGAAAATCAGCTCGCTCTGTTCCTCCATGAGATCCACGGCGCACTGGACAACGGCGCTCAGGATGATTCCGTGTTCTTTGACTTCCGTAAGGCATTTGACACCGTCCCGCAGTGCCGTTTAATGAAAAAAATACGAGCTTACGGAGTATCGGAGCAGACCTGCGATTGGATTCGAGTCTTTCTTGCAGAAAGAACTCAACACGTCGCTCTTAACGGAACTAAATCGACTGATGTAAAGGTAACATCCGGAGTATCACAGGAGAGTGTGATAGGACCGTTGCTGTTCACAATATCTATAAATGATCTAGTAGAAAGCCACGGATGATCTTTAAGGCTATTAGCAGATGATGCAGTTGTTTATACCAAAGTATCAACGCCAGAAGATAGTAAGAATTTGCAGAACGACCGGCAAAGAATTGATGAATGGTGCAGACTCTGGCAGTTGACCCAGAACTAAAATAAATGTAACATATTGCGCATACATAGGAAAAGAAATCCACTACTGTACAGCTACATAATTGGTGACAAGCAGCTGGAGACAGCGTCTGCCGTAAAATATCTAGGCATAACTTTCCAGAGCGACCTTAAGTGGAATGACCGTACAAAACAGATAGTGAGAAAAGCAGAGGCAAGACTCAGATTCATCGGAAGAATCTTAAGTAAATGTAACTCATCCACGAATGAAGTGGCTTATAAGGCGCTTGTTTGCCCGATTTTTGAGCATTGTTCATCTATCTAGGACCCCTATCAGGTAGAACTGATAGAGGAGAGCGGCGCATTTCGTCACACTATCGTTCAGCCGGCGAGAGAGCGTTACGGAGATGCTAAACAAACTCCACTGGCAGACGTTACAAGGGAGACGTTGTGCATCACTAAGAGATTTACTATTGAATTTTCGGGACAGCACTACCACATACATCTCGGGTGTTGCCCACGAGGAGAAAATTCGAGAAATTAGAGCCGATACTGAGGATTACCGACCATCATTCTTCCCACGCACTATTCGCGAGTGGAACAGGGTTGCAGGAATCAGATAGTAGTACCGAAAGTACCCTCCGCCACACACCAGTAGCTGGCTTGCGGAGTGTAATGTAGATGTAGATGTACATATCGGAGACAGCAGCCTGACGGTAGCATTACTTTTACTATCCGTAATCTTCCGGGAGACTTTATTCTCCACAGCTCGGTTCGGCGGGCTCTGCTGAACTTGGAATTGGTGCAGTTGTAAGTAGGAAGCTTCTTCTGGATTTCAGTCGTGATGGATGGCTGTTAGATCCAAGCAATGTATGCTTTGGACCTGTTTCTTGCATCTTCTTTCAATTATCTGTTGCTAGCTGTCTTCTTACATCTGGAGGTGCTACCCCGTGAGTCGAAAGATCTTGTTGACTGGAGTCGGTGTTAGATACCCTGTGACTTTGCGGCCTTTCTCATAAAGAGCCACATCAACTTGGTTAGCACGTGCAGATACCCTCCAGACTGGAGTGGCGTATTCCGCAGCAAAGGAAAACAGAACAAGTGCGGAGGACGCTGGGCTGCGCTCCCCATCTGGTGTTTGTCAGCTTGTGGATAAGGTAGTTCCAGGTGTATAATTTCTGTCTGTTGTGTATGCCTTGTTATTTGTAGCTTAAAGCCCGATCCAACTTTAGTCCTAGGTGTTGGGCGTACTTTCCCTGTGATGCTCAACTTTCTCTTTTGTCTCCTTGTTTCGTAGGTGGAACACACACATTTGAATTATGCCCGGATTGGATTTAAAGTGGTTGTCGTCATAGTAGATGGCAGTTCCTTCGAGAGTAGATGTTGGCCAGGCTTCTGCTACTTAAAATGTCGCTCCATGAGTAGCAACAGCTATGTCGTAGATAAAGGACCGGCTTCCTTATTGTATCACGTTTACTAGCGTGCACTTTGCACCACGAGTTTACATCTGCTCGGAGTATGTGAACCAAAAGTTATTACATGTCAGTAAAATATAAGGGCTTTGTGTTCTTATCAGTTCCATTCACTGGTTATCCCTAAGTTAAATAACTTTAAATCATTAACGCTCATCGCCTTTTCCTGCTTCGTCTCGTTGACTTTGATGTACGAAGATCTTATGAGAAGGTAAGCTTGTTTAACTGTATTATTTTAAATAAAGCGTTGAGAGGAGTATTTACGAGCTACATTAACCAGTACCTAAACAAATGGTTCATAACAGCTGAGGTCATCAGTCACCTTGAACTTAGAACTATTTAAACCTAACTAACATAAGGACATCACACACATCCATACTCGAGGCAGTCACGCGTCCGTCGGCCGTCGTAATTTAATATATTATTATTGTTATTATTATTTTTTGATTGTTGCCGACTTACGTGGTGGGCCTTAATAAAAATGATATTTCATTTAATTTTTATTTACGGTTAAATGCTTTTGTGAAGTTCTCCTTTTTAACAATATTAAACTTAAATTATTTGTTACGTTAATGAATGATAGACTCGCTGAATCTTAAAACATGAGTATATAAGCTGAACAATGCAATAAACTTTTCATATTAATTTCCTCGGCTAGTCAGCTCACTTTAAAGCAAAAGATCTGTAGTTATTAATTACAATTGCGGTCCACACACGCGCGAGAGTACTTTTTCTCTTACCTCCATTAACCATTGTATTATAGTCGGGAGTCCTGGCTCTGGCTCTCGGCTATGGTACTGAAAATAAGAACCTTAAAGCTACGTATTTCTGCAGCTTCGTGCGGCTGTGGAGAAAAATGTATGTTATGTTAATAGCGGGCGAGTATTGCGCTTCCGCTAATTTTTCATAAATTAATATCGCCACGTAATGGCGTCGTTGGCTCCATCGGCCGCTGCGATTGTTGAACTGTAAATTACTCGAACGCAGGTTAACTCAAGGAATGCGGACATGAAATCGGGATCACCTCTTACAAATTAAAAGTGCACAATAAGGTTAACTCTCTCTCTCTCTCTCTCTCTCTCTCTCTCTATATATATATATATATATATATATATATATATATATATATATATATATAATTTGCTTAACTCATACAAATATGCTTACATTTGCCAGCACTCGCAAGATGGCCGTCTATATACAATCAATCAAGACAAGAGAAGAAGTGAAGACGACTAAAAAATTTACAAAATAGCGTATCTTGTCACCTCTATAGATCATTTTGTCATAAATTATCTCTTTGCATTCGAAACTTACGTAGAGAAATTATTATTTTACGGCTACATGATAAAAATATATTATTCAATTTTTAAATGTCTCTTTATAAATATTGTTTCTTAAGTCTTTTCGTAATATAGCACTGGGGACGCTATAGCAGGATTCGAACCTGCGACCGTAGCGGTCGAGCGGTTCCAGACTGAAGCGGCTAGAACCACTCGACCACACCGGCCGGCTGCCAGCAGTACCTAAATCCTCATTTACAGTCATGGGATAGCGATATCCACAAATACACATGGCAGTAGCGTCGTATACACAAGGTATAAAAGGGATGTGATTTCGCAGAGCTGTCATTTGTACTCAACTGATTCACGTAAAAAAGTTTCCGGTGTAATTCCGGCGCACTGCAGGAATTATCAGACTCTGCACGCGGAATAGAGCTAGACGCATGGGACATTCCACTTCGGATATCGATAGGTAATTCTATAGTCCTAGATCCGCAGTGTCAAGAGTATGCTGAGGATATCAAATTTTAGGCGTTACATCTTACCACGGACAACGCAGAGGACGACGGCATTCACTTAACGACCGAGAGCAGAGGCGTTTGCGTAGAGTTGTCACTGCTAACACAAAAGCAACACTGCGCGAAATAACCACAGAAATGAATGTGGGACGTACTACGGACGTATCCATTAAAACAGCACGGCGAAATTTGGCGCTAATGGGCTATGGCAGCAGACGACCGAATCTAGCGCCTTTGCTAACAGCACGACATCACCTGCAGCGCCTCTCCTGATCTCTTGGCAGTATCAGTCGGACTCTAGACGACTGGAAAACCGTGGCCTGGTCAGATGCGTTCCTATTTCAATTGGTAAGTTTATGGAAGAGCGCTAGTGTGGCGCAGACCCCATGAAGCCATCGACGCACGTTATCAACAAGGCACTGTCCAAGCTGATGGTGGCTCTATAATGTTGTGAGCTGCCTTTACATGGAATGGACTGGATCCTCAAGCCAAGCTGCAGCGACCATTGACTTGGAGACTATCTGCAGCCATTTATACATTTCTTGTCCCCAAACAATGATGGAATTTTTATGGTTAAGAAAGCACCATGTAACGGGACCATAACTGTTTGTGATTGGTTTGACAATTCGAGCGAATGGTTTGGCCGCACAGATCGCGCGACATGATCCCATCGATCATTTATGAGACGTAATCGAGAGGTCAGTTCGTCCACGAAATCCTGAACCGACAACTCTTTCGCACTTGTGGACGGCTATACAGAGTGAAAAGTATTTAAGCCGACAAACTCTGGGAGGTTGTAGGGGACATAGAAACAAATATTTTTCCCTAATGTATTTTTTCTTATGAGGAGTATTTAAACCTGTAGAGGAAGATTTCTCTGGCGGTAAATTAATTAAACCAACAAACACTTTTCCATTTTTTATAACCAAGAGACAAAAAATTAACACAACCCAATTTGAATTACAGTAGATTTTCAAAAATGCCTCCATTAACACGTAAACAAAGGTTACACCGTCGAATCATGTTCTGCCTGACACGGGCAAAAACCCCAGAAGTATCCTGAATTGCTCCTGCTGCTGATACTATCCGAGCAACGAGATCCTCTTCTGATGCAACAGGAGTTGCCTAAACATGGTTGCGCATCTCTCCCCACACAAAAAAGTCTAGAGGAGACATATCTGGGGATCGAGCAGGCCGTCGTTCAGGACCACCTCTGGCAATCCAAGTTTCTGGGAACCGTCGGTCGAGGCATCGACGCACGCGGCGACTGGAATGTGCTGGCGCCCCGTCATGTTGGAACAACATGCGTTGTCTTGTAGGGAGCGGGACGTTTTCCAGCAACTCTGGCAATGCTCTTTCGAGAAAATTGGAATAGTGCCTGCCCATTTAATGGCCGAGGTAGCAGATACGGCCCAATTAAACAGTCCCCAACAACACCGACCCACACATTAGGGAAGAACCGCACTTGATGAGCGCTAGTAACTGTGGCATATGGGTTATCCTCACTCCAAACATGCGAATTGTGCATGCTGAAGACTCCATCACGCCCGAATGTTGCTTCGTCGGTAAACAACAGAGGCTGGAAATGTAGGATGAATTTCACACTGTTCCAGGTAACATTGCGAAAACTGTGTTCTGGGTGGATAATCAACTTGTTCCAGATTGTGGACACGGTGTAAGTGAAATGGACGTAACAAATGGTTCAAATGGCTCTGAACACTATGGGACTTAACTGCTATGGTCATCAGTCCCTTAGAACTTAGAATTACTAAGGACATGACACACATCCATGCCCGAGGCAGGATTCGAACCTGCGACCCTAACGGTCTCGCGGTTCCGGACTGTAGCGCCTAGAACCGCTCGGCCACTCCAGCCGGCTGGACGTAACAATTGCTCTCGAAGGACTGTTCTTACATTCGCCTCATTCGTTCCCGTGTTACGTGCAATTGCACGAGTGCTGATTGAAGGATCCTGCTCCACACGCTGCAAGACAGCTTCCTCAAAAAATGTTCAAATGTGTGTGAAATCTTATGGGACTTAACTGCTAAGGTCATCAGTGCCTAAGCTTACACACTACTTAACCTAAATTATCCTAAGAAAAAACACACACACACCCATGCAAGAGAGAGGACTCAAACCTCCTCCGGGACCAGCAGACAGCTTTCTCAAATTGCAGCGTTCTTACCGTGCGACGGCGTCCCTGTCCAGGTAATCTGCTAAATGATCCGGTCTCACGCAGACGTTGGTACACAGCAGCAAAGGTCGTATGATGCGGGATACGGCGATTAGGATGTTGTTGTTGATAAACGCGCTGTGCAGCTCTTCCGTTGTGGTGCTCTATGTACGAGGGTCAGTCAAAAAGTAATGCCTCCTATTTTTTTTCTACGTTTAATTGTCAGGAAATTTAAATGCAATTACATAGGTTGAAAACCACAACATTGAGGATCATTTTGTCATTTTTCAATGTAATCTCCGCCCATCTCTACAGTTTTGGTCCATCTTTGAACAAGGGCATGTATCCCAGCACGGTAAAAATCACAGCTCTGCTTCCTAAGACATTGACGCACGGATGTTTTGACGGCCTCCTCATCTTCAAAATGAATCCCACGATGAGCTTCTTTTAGTGGCCCGAACAGATGGAAGTCTGATGGTGCCAGGTCAGGGCTGTATGGGGGATGAGGCAAAACTTCCCATCCAATTTTGACAATCTCGTCAGAGGTGTGACGACTGGTGTGTGGTCTTGCATTGATCACACTGCCTTTACTAAGAGAAAAAATGCGACACACTTCATCTGCAGTCACCCGACGGTCACCACGAATGATGTCATCAACTTGCTGAATGTTGTGTGGAGTCACTGCACTCACTGGCCTGCCGCTCCGCTTTTCGTCAGTCAACGGTGTTTGCCCTTCAGCTTCCTTACAACGACGAACCCATCGTCTAACAGTGCTGACATCCACTGTCACAACACCATACACCTTCTTCAGTCTTTCATGAATGCATATGGGCGTTTCACCTTCTGCATTCAAGAATTCAATCACACAACGCTGTCTCAAACGAACATCGATGTCGGCCATCTTACAAACTTCTGCTGTGCTGCCACCTGTTGACACAGAAAGTTACTACTGCAGTGAATTGCAGAAGAAGGTTTGAGGAATGGCGCCAAATTCAAATTTTTCACTTAACTTAATTTTTTTAAGTAGAAAAAAAAATGGGAGGCATTACTTTTTGACCGACCCTCGTAGTTCGCACCAACCGTATCAGTCTACTCACTCCAGGTGTATCGCTCCACTAGTAAACAGAGACAATGCACTACTGCACTGGTGGACAGCAGTTGCCTACAACTCAAGAGCGTAATACGCCCTCCAACAACAGATTGTAATATGATCTCTGACAGCTGAAGAGCGTAATACGACCTCTAGCGGTTTCAATAATCCTCGTAGGAAAAAATGACATTACGGAAAAATGTGTTTTGATGTCCCCTACAACCTCCCAGAGTTTGTCGGTTCAAATACTTTTCACCCTGTAGAGGCAGTATGCCTCAGTATTTCTGCAGGGGACTTGTAGCGATTTGTTGAGCACATGTCATGTCGAGTTGCTGCACTACGCAGCGCAAAAAGCGGTCTGACACGATATTAGCAAGTACTCGATGACTTTTGTCACCTCAGTGTATACGATCTAATCAATTTCATGTGAAGACCTAATTTTGCCAGTACCCACATGCATTTATGTCCTCTTGAATTTATAGGTATTGGTTCAAATGGCTCTGAGCACTATGGGACTTAACTTCTGAGATCATCAGTCCCCTAGAGCTTAGAACTAATTAAACCTAACTAACCTAAGGACATCACAGACATCCATGACCGAGGCAGGATTCGAACCTGCCACCGTAGCGGTCGCTCGGTTCCAGACTGTAGTGCCTAGAACCGCTCGGCCACGCCAGCCGGCATTTGTAGGTATACATCAGACAGAGTTCGTTCAGTGGAATGAGACGTCTAGCCACATTGTGCATACTGGAAGTTGTTAATCTGCGCTAAGCGCCGAATGATGAAAGCATATGTAACACGAGCCACGTGTGAACGTGCTGAAGAGTGTATCCTTTGAGTTGGTGATCACTGCCTGTCAAAGCCATCGCTCGTTTCTCCTTCTCCGACGTACCACTTTGGTCGGTGACGTAATAATGAGGGGGATGCCGTCTCCCGAGGCGGCGACCGTGACCTTAATTACCGGAGAGAGCACGGAGCGGCGGCTACCAGACGGCCTCTGGTACTACCAGGTGCCGCTGACGGTACTACTTCTACCACAGCGTACGGGGAGGAGAGGAGCTTCTTCCGACTTTTTCTGGCTTCAAGGCCACCGCTAAACCACTAATGATTGCTTATGACACTGTCTTCACGTTTGATTCGTCCAATACTACAACACTCCATCCTATGAGCAACTATATTGGCTGTGGAATATAATTCTCTCTTTCTTCTTCCGCAGCACTGTGTCTCTCTCAATATCTTTTCTGTACTGAGAGGTAGCATGGAACAGTCCTTCCGGAACTATAGAAAAATTACCTCCTATCACCATGGAAATGTCTTCCGTGTGCTTGTCTTGAACTCACTCCAGTTTGAATATAGTTACTCTCCCGGAATATAATAATTCTAATCGCAAAGAAAGCAGGTGTTGACAGATGTGAAAATTACCGAACTATCAGTTTAATAAGTCACGGCTGCAAAATACAGACCTCGGGGAAGATCAGTTTGGATTCCGTAGAAATGTTGGAACACGTGAGACAATACTGATCCCACGATTTATCTTGGAAAATAGATTAAGGAAAGGCAAATCTACGTTTCTAGCATATGTAGACGCAGAGAAAGCTTTTGACAATGTTGACTGGAATACTCTCTTTCAAATTCTGAAGGTGGCAGGGGTAAAATGAAGGGAGCGAAAGGCTATTTACAATTTGTACACAAAACAGATGGCAGTTATAAGAGTCGAGGGACATGAAAGAGAAGCAGTGGTTGGGAACGGAGTGAGACAGGGTTGTAGCCTCTCCCCGATGCTATTCAATCTGTATATTGAGCAAGCATTAAAGGAAACAAAAGGAAAGTTCGGAGCAGGTATTAAAATCCAAGCAGAAGAAATAAAAACGTTGAGGTTCGCCGATGACATTGTAATTCTGTCAGAGACAGCAAAGGACTTGGAAGAGCAATTGAACGGAATGGACAGTGTCGTGAAAGGAGGGTATAAGATGAACATCAACAAAAGCAAAACGAGGATAATGGTATGTAGTCGAATTAAGTCGGGTGATGACGAGGGAATTAGATTAGGAAATGAGACACTTAAAGTAGTAAAGGAGCAAAATAACTGATGATGGTCGAAGTAGAGAGCATATAAAATGTAGACTGGCAATGGCAAGGAAAGCGTTTCTGAAGAAGAGAAATTTGTTAACATCGAGTATAGATGTAAGTGTCAGGAAGTCGTTTCTGAATGTATTTATATGGAGTGTAGCCATGTATGGAAGTGAAACATGGAATAAATAGTTTAGACAAGAAGAGAATAGAAACTTTCGACATGTGGTGCTACAGAAGAATGCTGATGATTAGATGGGTAGATCACATAACCAATGAGGAGGTATTGAACAGAAATGGGGAGAAGAGGAGTTTGTGGCACAACTTGACTAGAAGAAGGGACCGGTTTGTAGGAAATGTTCTGAGGCATCAAGGGATCTCAAATTTAGCATTGGAGGGAAACGTGGATGGTAAAAATCATAGAGGGAGATTCAAATGGCTCTGAGTGCTATAGGACTCAACATCTGAGGCCATCAGTCCCCTAGAACTTAGAACTGCTTAAACCTAACTAACCTAAGGACATTACACATATCCATGCCCGATGCAGGATTCGAACCTGCGACCGTAGCGGTCGCGCGGTTCCAGACTGAAGCGCCTTGAACCGCTCAGCCACACCGACCGGCTCGTAGTGGGAGACCAAGAGATGAGTACACTAAGCAGATTCAGAAGGATGTAGGCTGCAGTAGATACTGGGAGATGAAGAAGCTTGCACAGGATAGAGATGCATGGAGAGCTGCATTAAACCAGTCTTAGGACTGAAGACCACAACAACAACATCCCGCTTTCCTCCGCATAATCACTGAGTCACCTAATGCAATCTCTCTTTTTCTTAAGTCATTATCACTGTTATCAAATGATTCCTCTACCATGATTTATTGTGTTTCAGGCTATACTAAAGTGGCTTTACTGCTATAAAAGTATCAGTTTATCGAAATTACAGTTCTTTTCAATGTTTTGTTTTTAAAACCTCTTTTCAAAGTTTTCCTACGAACTCATTTTTCCTGCAACAATCAGTATTTTCTTTGAAATAGTGCAGGTACCGAATGACGCTTTCTTAGGCATTTTCAAACAATGTTACAAAAATTTATGTCATAAATGTGGTTTTTTGTTTAATACCTCCTGAAAATGCCGGACGGGAGGAAGTTAGATAAATGTGCGCCAGCCACGTGTTGGTGAAAACAGCTCTTGCGATTGTGGAACTGAATTTAAAAGGCAGGATTGTGATATTAATAACAATAATATTAATATACAGGATGATTATAATTAAAGTTAAACTTCCAAAAAGCTATAGAAATAACACCACTGGTCAGAATGACGTCAAATTGCAACGGAATATAATCGGAGAAGGGGGAAAAGTATTGTGAAAATTGATCAATAGATGGCGTCGTATGCGTCAGAATACGTGAATAAAAGCACTAGTCATGCGCACGATCCATTGAAGTTGGTAAACACGCCAGGTACACGGGTTTTCCTCCTTTAGCGTCTGCGACGTTCGCCGTGGCTGTCTCCATGCTGGATCGCGCTGTGCTTGTAAAGCTTGGCCACATCAATGGGGTAGGAGACGAGTGGTGGTGTACAAACGTGTAGTGCACGGAGAAGTGCCCCAAAACTGGACATGCCCTTGAGCACGGTGAATAAAATGCTACGATACATCCTTCTTTGCTATCCATTCGGAATTGCTTCCTGTTGACCTATCAGCATGAGAGACCTCTGCTTTAGAATTTCTTGCTCGCATCGCAGTGTACAATGATTGGTCGTGGAAGATTTTGTGGACAGGCAGGATATGTCAATCGCAGAATTGTCGAATATGGGCAACGAAAAATCCACGCGCAAATCAACCATTACCACGTAATCCTGAAAAAGTCACTACGTGGTGCGAATTTACGGCATCGTTTGTCACAGGGCCACATTTTTTCGAAGAGACAGGTGCTTCCGGTCCCCTTACCTGTGCCGTCATGGGTAAGCGCTATGAGTGTCATTTGCGCAGTCACGTCTCCAACAGCGTGGTTGTGTGGATAGGATCATTTTTATGTAAGATTGCGCATCTAAGCACACTGCAAATCCAGTTAAGCAGCTGCTGAAGCTCCATTTCGGAAATGCTACAATTTGTTATGATGACGACGAACGAGTCGTCGCCAGTGTTGCTGGTGGCCAATGTTGAGAAGCATATAAATCGTAACAGGTTTGTCAGTAACGTCGGCTGCATGGTCCGGATCTGCAACGACGAAAATAATTAGAAGTCGTTGGTAAAAAAAAATAATATATATTGTACTTAACTGGTTGTACAGTATTCTTCTTGGCTGCATACATATAATTATAAACAGATAGCTATTGAGGCCTTACTTAGGCCTTACGTTACCAAGCGCCTTGTTAGAGGTTGTTTCCTATCAGCTAAAGGCTATGCTACTTTACTACTTGACGTCCCGAGCAAGAGTGGACAAGAGCTCGCTAGGAACTTGATACAAGCCACGGAGCGGCGCTGGCGGCGCTGGTCGCGACTCGCGGGTCCAACTATACTAATACGGACCGCGGTCGATAGCTGCAACGCCTAAGTGTGGTATCGAGCGTTGATACCACAGAATTATCAGCCACCATTTCCCTACAGCCTGGCCATTCCGATCACCTGATATCAATTCGTGTGACTTCTGGCGAAAGATGTTGTGTTCAGTGTTCCGATTGTAAAATTAGCAGCATTGGTGGTACGCGTTGCGTAATACGTTCTGAACGTGATACCGGAAACACTTCGATCAGTTGTGGAACATGATGTTTCTCGATGTCAACTTTTTGCAGAAAACGGTGGGCAGCATATTTCACATGTTTTGCGCCAGTCACATGGAAATTAAGAATCCGATTTGATTTCGATTGATGATTTTTATGGGGTTTTTGGCCGCAGGAAAATGAAAATCCGCTGTGATCGATACTTTTTTATGCGGTTTTTGGCCTCAGGACAATAAAAAGCCGACGTGAGTGGTGCTTTTTATGCGGTCTTTGCCGCAGGACAATTAAAAACAGATTTTTCCTATCCATTTGATATGACCTTGCCTTGGTGAATGGGCTTACGTAACTAACAGTATCAAATCTGTACACCCATGAACACTGAATAGTACAGTTTGTTTGCCGTCAAACGTACATCTTAGGCATTGTTGTATGATTCATTTGTCATTTGTAGTCTTTCATTATTAAATTAAGATGCTTACAGCGCCATCCATTGTTACATTTGGTAACTATTTATTTTTCTTCTGCCATACGTTGTCCCCCTGCTCCCATAATATTACGTTGTAATCACCCTGTATTTTTATCACATTTTCATTTAAAACTGCATACTTTACAAGGGAAAATAACCGGCCGCTGTGCCCGAGCGGTTCTAGGCGCTTCAGCCCGGAACCGCGCTGCTGCTACGGTCGCACGCTCGAATCGTGTCTCGGACCTCTCTCAATATTAGTAAGTGTAACCTACTGCGTATAACAAGGCGAAAATCCCCATTAACGTACGATTACAAAATAAATGCCTAGTCTTTGGAAGCGGTAACGTCCGTCAAGGATTAGGGTGTGACAATTCGAAATGATCTTAAATGGAACGATCAGGCTACACAAATAACGGGTAAGGTGAAGTCTACATTGCGACTCATTGGTAGGATCCTGGAGCGATGCAGTCTTACAACAAAGGAAATAGCTTACAATACGTTAGTTCGTCTAGTCTTGGAGTATTGTTCGTCTGTATGGGACCCTTACCAGTTGGGTCTGATTCAAGAGACTGAGAAGGGCCAAAGAAGAGCGGCAAGATTAGTGACTGGTGCACTGAACCATCGCGAGAGCGTTACAAATTTCAAAGAAAGTTTGAAGTGGGACACTCTTGCAGATAGACGACGCGCTAAACAGAAGGGGCTGCTCACTAAATTCCGAAATCCGATCTTCACCGAGGATGTAGAGCATGTATTATTACCACCAAATTCCAAATAGCGCAGTGATCACCAATCAAAGATAAGGGAAATAAGAGCTCGTACTGAGGCGTTCAGACAGTCGTTCTTCCCTCGCACGATCCGCTAGTGGAACAGAGGGGGGGAAATATGACTTTGGCGCGAATTGTGCCCTCTGTCACTCACCGCTTGGTGGCTAGCGGAGTATATATGTAGATATGTAGATGTAGAAGAGATACTCCCAGACCGAAGCAATGCCTGAGGGTCTTGTTTTCCTCAGCGACGTCCCGTACTGAGCGACCACCCTTTGTAGCTTAAGGGTCACGTACCGGTAAAGACAACGTGACCGAGTGTGTAAGCCACCTGCCACGGCATTGTCACCGCCCGCGGTGAGTCCCAGGGCAGTCGCTGTGCCGTATTTCACACTTAAAACGGTCCGCTTCCTTCCAGTAGGTCGATAACAGGAGAACATTTTCATTTCGAACGACTGGATGAGTTTGGCGGTCCGGGTCAGCAAGGTATAACAGTTTTTCAAAAGAATTTTGTTTGCAAGTTGGGAGGTGTTTCTCACAAGCAAGTGGTGTGGGGTCGTGAACATCCAGCGGAACTGTGAGAAACCGCGAAGCCCAAGTGTTCGCACGGGGCTTTCCGGGCAGTTTGTTCTGAAGTCGGAACGAGGCTCCTTACTGGCTAAGAGTAATAATTTAACAGAAGGGCGATGCCGGAAGCTGGCTTCCTGATGTCCAACACGTGGTGCCATCGGGTCAGCTAGAAAGAGAATTCGATAGAAAAGTGGGGACATCTTCAAGAGTTGTTCAGAACTGAGTCCTTCCACAGGTCAATATTGCAAACTTGGAAACTACTGATTTGTTTACGGCCTGGCTAATCGACAGAATTTTATAAAATCATCTGACCGGTGCACCGAAATGCGCACAGACAAAGGGGAGAGATTCAATAAAAAAAATTCTGTTTTTGTGACCGCATTGTCAATTCATATAAAACTACCGACGTTTCGGTCCCTGTTCCAAGGTACCTTCTTCAGGCTGTTTTTCTTTACTGCTGAATGAGAAAACTTTGCTTCTTATATACCTGCATAAACGTTTAGAATGAAGGGGAGGGATGTTAGAAGTCTTTATTGGTGTTTTTATTATTTATTTTCATTGGTCGAATCCCGACGTTTTGGATGGTGTTTGCATTACCGCTTGTGATTGGTGGAAATGGGCAGTAAACAAAAAATCTGCATAAAACAAAAACATCCTGGAGAAGGTATCTTACAACAGGGACCGAAACGTCGGTACTGACAGTGCGGTCACAAACTCAGAAAAATTTTATTTTATGTGACAATGGCAGCGGAAGCCTACGTTTATATTTAACGAGGAGAGAGTTGGTCTGAAGAATCAAGTGGTCTCTACCTCTTCTCCGGTTGCCAATTTGAACACATTTCCCGGCCGATAGCAGAGCAGACACTTCTTCACCGAGAACCGACGAGGGCTGGCTGGTTTCTGGGACTCAGCTACTAGTAACACTGAGCGGCAGATGGTGACTTTTGCTCCGCTAAGTGCAGAGTTAGTGGTAGGCGCGATGTTAGAACCGAGAGCGTAGTTTGGGATCTCTGTATTTCATGGAGATTTTGAGGAAGCATTCAGCTTATTTCTTGATGTAGTACGCATACGTCAGATAACCAACTTTTCGGCGTAATCGCACAGTCCCTGGACAGATCCGTCAGTTCTTAACGGTAGGTGGTTTATGAGGCAATAACCTCAAGCAAGCCTTCATATTCCTGTCTTTGCCCAGACTTCAGTATTACTCCTGATCAATAGTCATTTAACCTCAGTGTCTGTGATTTCTGATCTTGTGTCAGATGGCATGACTAAATCCATGTGAAAGTTTTCTAACCACAATTTGTAATAAGTTAATTTTAACTGGAATTCTGTTTCATATGGCAATTAGATGACCTCCTTGGCACTACTTAAATCTATTACCAGATGGTCCACTCAAGTCTCTCGTCTCATTAGCGCAATTTTTGTTAAATAAATTTCTACGTTGCGCACAATTCAGTTGATGTAAGAGGGAAAACACGATATCTTAGCGCTGATCAATTTACGAACAGGCGAATGTCTTGAATTTCTTTCTCTTTTTTTTTTTTCCAACATGCCTCAGTGGGAATCAAAATATGGAAACACCACGAGAAACACATACTTGAATATAACTGCAGTTTACGCTTTTATACTTCACCATGAACGGCACTCAGGGCCGGCTCGACATTTATCCACACAAGTGAGTTATCACTGGCGCCACCCTTCTCCCCCCATTCCCTCGGACACCTGAACCCGTGTCAGGTTTCTCCTTGGCATCACATGTCCAATGTCTTTAATACGTTGCAAGTATCAATCATAGTTAGAACAGTCTTCTGCGTATTTGTGAGTGCATTGTGTCGGCGATAAGTGCACTGGAACGTGGGAAAATTGTTGGTTTTCGTATGGTGGGTGCATTCGTAAGCAAGGTAGCTGAAGTGTAAGCTATCTCAAGAGGCACCGTATTTAAGATTTATACTCCATAGAGGGAAAGCAGAAAAAGACCATTTGCTAAGTCACAACGCTGACGAAATTATGTATTGAGTGATCGTGACAGACGGTCATTGAAGTGGACTGTAACGGAAAACAAGAGAATAGCAGCTGCAAAAATCACTGCAGGAATTAATGTTGCACTCACGAACCCTGCCAGCACGAAAACACACGAAGGGAGCTCCAGAAGCAGGAAATTGCAGCGAGAGCATCACTATCAGCGATTCAAATGCTCGTAACAGGAAAACATGATTCCGAAGCCATAAAACATGGGCTATGGAGCAATGGTAGAAAGTCATTTCGTTGGATGTGTGTGGTCAACACTGTTTCAAACTTCTGACGAGTTTCGTACGTTCCAAGAGTGAAACATGGCGAGGGTTCGATGATGATTTGGGCAACTATACGGTGGTATTTCATGGGCGCCGTGGTTAGTCTGCAAGGCTCCATTACTCCGAAACATTACCTGACCATGTTGGCTGATCAGTTAGAGAGGCGGCAGTTCATTCGTGACAGCCCTGTCTCTTTGTTTTTTCATTCGAGTTTTCGCACAGGTTAACTTTCGTTTAACTTTCTGTTTCGTTAGATATATCAGGTTTAATGACCACAGGATGAATGTAATGGGAATTTAGAATAATAACTTCTTCTTTTTCTTCCTTCTTATATGATCATACTCTTAACAGCCATTATCTTCATATTATAACTCTGCTCCGGAGTAGCCAAAACGAGATGGGGTTCCGCAGGGAAGCGTTTTTGGAAGACCTTGAAAGCTCACCATTATGCCAACGAGGGCAGCTACATTATGGTGTTCTCAACACTGATCCTATTACAATGGTCTGCTGGCTCGAGGCCATCAGAGTACCGTTCCGCCTGCGAGGAACACAGCACAACAGCTGGACGTCCCGTTAGCCGGGAACAGTTTCTGTTGGCATGTGAACCAGGTCTCTTTAAAATGTGATAAAATCTCTCAAAACACTCCTGGGAACCACAATCCAAATTTTCCATTTGCCACTTGCTCACCTGTTTTGGCGCGTTCGCAACGTTCCGTAACGTTAGAGAACAAATATTCAGGGTCTCTTCTGATCTACCTTTTGGATTGGATGGCTCAGCTTTTACAGAATTTGTGACTACAAATGTTGCTATTATAACGCTGTCATTGGAAGGAAGTTCGCGCCCTGCCCTGGTATTGGCCGTAGCGGCAGGGAGAGATAGTCTCAACAAAGTTTAGCTGGGAAGTTATCAGAGAATCGAAAAGGACTCTTGGTTCAGACTTGGTTCAGTTTTAAACTTGGAATTGTCAACACTCCATGGCCTGGACCCGACGCTGCATTTGTACTGGGACGTAGCCGAATTTCTCTGACGGGTCAAGGAAGCACGTGGTCATGAACATAACGATGAGTGTATGGTAAGGCTGCAGCGAGGGGGCAGGAATAGTGGGGGGCATTCTAATAGCTTAGTTTCGTCAATTAGATAAACTTCATGTGGCCGATCATCTCTCCATATACACGGAGGAGATAAAATTGCGCCACGAAATTTTAACCCTGGGTACCTGATGTTAGTAGGAACCAAAATTACTAATGTTTTGTAGGTCGACAATGCACAATTTCTAAACTGCAAGAAGTTGGCGCTACACGCTCCGATTGGGCGCGGGGTTGCCCTTCTGCCGGATGCTCTGGACAACGCATGACCACGAATGCCTTGCCTGCCGGAGATCGCGATGTATCCAAGGCGGCCCACACGCTCGGTGGTAGCGCGCCAGCCCACCATTCCAGGGGCCTGGGGCGAATCCGCCGCGGTCCCGACACATCCATTGTAGTTTCACGATGAGACGTACAGGGAGCAAACCCATCAACAGCCGATAGTTTGCGTACAGAAAGTCTTTTACAAATTGTGTCGACCCTGAAAAGAGCCTTTTTCGTAGCTAAGACATTGTTTACCTAAAGCAGGTGCTCGAACTGGCGACCCTCTGATGCGACACAAGTTTGGTACAGTCGAACGGTGTTTTTCCGAACTCTTTCAAAGATTCCTGGCATTGCCCTGATGTGATTGGCGACATGTTGAATGTGATCCATTAATTCCTCTTCGTTTCTAGGTGATTCGCGTCCGGGTAGGTGAACTAGAACCTTCAAGAATCCCCAGAGGCCGGCCGCGGTGGTCCAGCGATTCTAGGCGCTCAGTCCGGAACCGCGCGACTGCTACGGTCGCAGGTTCGAATCCTGCCTGGGGCATGGATGTGTGTGATGTTCTTAGGTTAGTTAGGTTTAAGTAGTTCTACGTTCTAGGGGACTGATGACCACAGATGTTAAGTCCCATAATGGTCAGAGCCATATGAACCATTTTTTGAATCCCCAGAGGAAAAAGTCCAGTGATCGCGAGCGCCATGTCCTACGAACACCTTTGCCAGTTACCGGGCTGTCGAAGAGTTCATTTAAATTTCCGCGCACTGTACGACTGTTATGTGCGGGCGCCCCATCGTGCTGCAACCACATGCATAGCCATATATCGAGGAGAACATCATCCAGCAAGCCAGATATAGTTTCTTGCAGAAAGTGTAGGTAATTTGCCCCGGTAAGTCGAGGATGTAGACGGACTGGCCTAATCAGATGGTCGCCCACAGTGCCTGCCCAATTGTTGAGCGAGAATCGTTCCTCGTGTTCGTGGACTTATGGGTCGTGAGGATTTACCCTTGCCAGTACTGAACGTTTCGAGTGTTGTGAAGGCCATCCCGATGGAAGGTGCACTTGTCAGTAAACAACACAATAACAGGGAAGTCGGGATCTCGTCCAACACGTCGCAGAAACCACCGGCAAAAGCCTAGCCTGTGTTCATAGTCCGTCACAGGATTTAGGTCTTGGACAGGGTGGAAACAAAATGGGTGCTGGTAGTCATCCCTCGAAACCTCTCACACTAACTGATGTGTGTACCCCCCCCCCCCCCCCCCCAAATCCCCCGTGTCGTGTTCAACCGCTCGAGTGCTTGTCGTAGGTGCTTCCTCGAAGCGCTCGCGAACAGTCTCTTCAAATGCAACATACCGTGGTGTTCGAGGTCTTCCATCATCGTCATGATATCCCGCTAACGAGCCTGTTTCGCCAAGTCGCTGGTGAGTTGTTGTAAACCTTTGCGGGTGTGGGTGGCCTTCTGTTTGTTACCGTTCCTCCTCCAACCGTCGAGCATCATGCGCATTACCGTCGGCTAGTCCATAAAAGAAAACCATATCTCATTGTTCTTCAAACGAATACTGTGCCGCTATGCATACAGTATGACCAAATCGCAGATGAGTTGTGTGTGCTCCGGAGCGAAGCTTACGTGTGAATGCCTCCGACGTCAGGTGGAGACAAACAGCAAGACCTATTCGACAAATGTGCGTATCATGCTGGGGCAGTGACGGAGTGAGGGACTTTTGTATGTGTGAACTACAACCCTAGCGCTGCCCGTCAATCGACGAACGGCAACAGGGCAACCCCACGTCCAATCGAAGCGCGTGGCAGCTAGTTCCTGTAGTTTGAAAATGGTGCGTTGTCGACCTACACAACACTAGTAATTTTGGTTTCTACTGGCATCAGCCACCCAGGGTCAAAATTTCATGACAGAGTTTTTCTGCACCCTGCATAAATTGAAGTCGCTTGCTTGTGTCCGTCTGTATAAACAGGCGAATCTCAGGAACTACTGTAGCGGTTATGATCTGGTATTGACAAATAGATAAATTGATTCATAAGTAAGATTTTTACATATAATTTATAAATATTTCGTATATTGTCTGAATTACGTACGGCAAATTAAAATTAAGCTGCAAGGATCGATTCCATTGCCACCTAGCGGATAGCCACCGTAGCTCGAACGAGCAACAGTACTTACAGAACGCAGCAAGCGGAACCCAGTTTACAGCTAGTGTGGTGCTCTAGGAGTAGAATTGCATCTGGCTGGAAACCGAAAGGTCGTGGGACCGAATTCTGGCTGACTAACTTTTTTTCACTCTTAATTTTAACCTAGCATTCACCTCTCAGTGATATGGAGATACGCATTTCGAAATATGGTGAGAATTTCAGCCGCCAATTCCTGCTTTCTCCAGATTAGTAATCTCAATTTGCATCCTTAATTCATCGCAAATTCTTCGAACAACGGGCAGTGAGTTACTAAACTCTGAAGTGTCATAATAAATATGATCAGTAGTGAAAAGAGAATCACCCGGTGACGACCCAACTTAAAAAATGGTTCAAATGGCTCTGAGCACTATGGGACTTAACATCTGTGATCATCAGTCCACTAGAACTTAGAACTACTTAAACCTAACTAACCTAAGGACATCACACACATCCATGCCCGAGGCAGGATTCGAACCTGCGACCGTAGCGGTCACGCGGTTCCAGACTGAAGCGCCTACAACCACTCGGCCACACCGACCGGCACGGCCCAACTATTACCCATTTTATTTTAAAATCAGTCCCATATCAACTGTTGTTTTGTATAATCCTTTCTTTCGCTTTAACGTTAATGAATTAACGTTTCACCACATAAACCTCTTGTATCTAGTAGTTATAAGTTTAACTTTCTGAAATATTACTAACGAGTTGTGTCAGCTACAAGCACATGTGTTATGGCTACGGTAAACGTAGTAAGGGTGTTATCCAAACCACAAATAGTGTGAAATTGCGTAGTAACCACCAGTTTCATGGTGATACCCAGCTTCACTACACCTGGGGTGACTGAGGTTAGCACAAGTTACCTTGTCCATCCACGAGTTTCCTCGTAGGAAATCTGACGTGTTTTATGTCCCAGCCTCAATTTGACACAGTTCACATCATTCATTTACGCACAAATGACCCACATTATCGTAAGGTATAATGTTTGTTCCTCAATGGTGATGCTATGTTACAAGACAGGGCCCCAGTTCACGCAGCTCGCATTGACGAACTGGTTTTGTGAGCACGAGGATAACCTGTCGCATCTCCCTTGGCCACTACAGGTGCCACGTCTCAATATTATTCAACTGAGCTTTTTTGGTCTACTTTAGATAAGGATGGGAAACAGTCTTGCTGCAGTGGATACAACGATTCCCGTCAGATCACCGAAGTTAGGCGCTGTCAGGCGTGGCCGGCACTTGGATGGATAACCGTGCGGGCCTTCATGCGCTGTTGCCATTTTTCGGGGTGCACTCAGCCTCGTGATGCCAATCGAGGAGCTACTCGACCTTATAGTAGCGGCTCCAGTCAAAGAAACCACCATAACGACTGAGAGAGCGGTGTGCGACCACAGGCCCCTCCTGTATGCATCCTCAGCTCAGGATGACACGGAGGTCGGATGGTCCCGATGGACCACTTGTGGCCTAAAGATGAAGTGCTGTTTAGAGAAGAATGCGTGTTCGCTACTCACCTTTACAATACTTACCCAACGTTGCTTCTGTTTTGCAGGAAATATGACATAAGATTCCCTTGAAAGCCATACAGGACCACTGCATATTCACTCTGAGACGAATGGGAGCTGTTTCGAACGCCTACGATTTTTCTACATGGTATTGGCCATAGCAAAGTATTGTGTTTGTGGAGTTACCATATTTCTGTGCAGCCCTCTAGTTCAGAGTCTTCCTCTACTTTGCAAATAATAATTAGAGCACTGTCGGGCAAGTGCTATAGCAAACACAACCCTCCCAAATTGAGTAATCGTGCTGACACTTATCAAATTTCTCGAATATTAGATCGAAATTACATCATGAAATGCGCGCTTTAATTGCTGAACACAAAGATACAGTATTTTACCTTTCGGTCTCCGTCTGCCATAAATTTCCTACCTGTTTTTTTCGTTACGTGTGTCACTGCGTTTTGTGTAAATATCTATTGTTCCTTTCGTAAACCCAGATACATTTGACCTTGACATAATGCACGAGGTATGATCCCGTTTGAAATGGCAATCTCTACTGTACGAAAACGTGTATCATACCACTGTTTCTGTAATTTTTGCGTCAGTTACGTAAAGACATTTATTTTCTCATTGCGTTTGATGTATAAGTTGTTGTTTGGTTCTACGATGTCATACGCCATGCGTTGTGGCTACGGATTCATCTAGGAACCGTAAATCAGGACGAGTCGCTGATGTGAAATGTATTATTATAGTTGTTCCAATACATTCGTCACTGGTCAGTTCTAGTACGTTATGAGGTTTATGTATGGAACACTGTTGTTTACAACAAGAAATCAAGTGGCTTGCAGTGTAAATTACTGGTGCTTTAGCAAACGTCAGTATCGTGGGCACAACCAGAAAGAACACTAGATCCACTAGACGGGGGATGAGGAAAATATTTTACCCGTGAGTTGACAATAAATGTTAATATGCCTTGAATGATGCCTGAAACTGTCAACTTTTACTTCATTTTTGTACCGTGAAACGTCCCCTTGGAAAACTTTATACTAGACTGTGCTTAAACTGACACACAATAGTTTTTAGCGCAACGCAATCTGACTTTCAATAATCCCTACAAGAGAATGTCCCTGACTAACATTAACCTATATGTTTCACAAATCACTTACCTCACAAAAATCTTCGTTACTCAAGCTACTGCAATACCGCGAGCGCCACTACTGCCAGCTAAATAAAAGATTCAAACTACGGAAGGCACTAACTACTGATAGGTATAGTTAGCAAATGAAAGATTTTAATAGAGAACAAACAATGTATTTACCTTTATAGTCATAATATATATATCACTTCATGACACCAATTCTTACAAATTTCAAAACTCCGCCATCTCTCTCCCCACGTCCACCACTGCTGGCAGCTCACCTCCAACTGCACAACGCTACGCGCTGTTAACATCCAGCTGCCCAACACTACAATGGCAGATAACAATGCAAACCAGCCACAGACTGCACACGGCACAGCCAGTGATTTTTCATACAGAGCGCTACGTGGCGGCGGCGTTACCAATAAGAAAACGTAAACAGCCTACTTACAACCGTTGCGGAATTACGGCCTTAGACTCTCTTTTCGAGTTTCCGTCTGTCGAAGCACAAATTTTATTTTACTTTATTTTATTTTTTCTTCTACACGTTCAACTTGAAGGTAGTAAATATATTTAGTCGCATAAATTTGCAGTTTTCCGTCTGAAGTTGGCAAAGATTCAAGACGTGTTTGAAGATGCGCCAACGTAATAGAAGAGAGCTGACACCTAAAGGCAAAATGTGAACGTTTAGTTAGCGCAACACCCTTCACTTTGTTCAGGAAATAAGCTTATTTTGATGGTACTACAGTGTTAATGAAGTTCACTAGCGCCACACCATCTCGTGAAACGTTCGCCGTGACATTCACTGTATAAATAAAGCTCTCCTCGACCTGAAGGTTGTTCTGAACACCGTAGAGCTCTACTAAGCTTGGTGCGAGTGGAGTTGTTACGCCCTTGCTTTTCTCAGATATCATTACGTACAAGCGGACCTGAATTGCGAACCGCAATGAGGATCGTCATACTTCATCTTCATAAATCATTGCCAGAGTGAAAGAGGCGATAAGTGAAAAAAAAATTGTATGGATCTATGAGCATCGAACGCCAGACTTCAAGATTTGTAATCTGACACCCATTTTTTCGAGCTAACATCGCTGTGCGGAGTAGCCACAGTTCGCGTGGCTCCTCCCATTGCAGGAGCCTCTCTCGGACATGGATGTGTATTGTTCTTACAGTAAGTTTGATTAAGGAGTGTGTAAGGCTAGCGACCGATTACCTCAGCAGTTTGGTCCCATAGGAGGTTACCACAATTTTCCAAACAATTTCGAATTAATATCGGTTATTGTGCTGAAATATAATGAAATAAAAGTTGTACAAAATTTTATATTGACGCAACGCTTAAGCACTACCAATGTTTCAATCAACTGAGTCCATTAAGTAAGGCATTAATAAAAAAGTTAAATCAATAACAAAAAAAGAGACAATATCAGTGTATATTTGAATCACTAGAGTATACATAAACAAATCAAAAAAAGTTTTGCATCACCCCGGTTCCAAGAACTCCTGAAGATAGACTTTGGTTCAAATGGCTCTGAGCACTATGGGCCTTTACGTCTGAGGTCATCAGTCCCCTAGAACTTAGAACTACTTAAACCTAACTAACCTAAGGACATGACACAAATCCATGCCCGAAACAGGATTCGAACCTGCGACCGTAGCGGTCACGCGGTTCCAGACTGTAGCGCCTAGAATCGCTCGGCCACCCCGGCCGGCAGATAGATTTTGACTGTGGATATTGAATCACAGATAGAGTCCCTTTGACTGTTCAGAGATGTCATTAAACTGGCAGAAAGATGTACACGACCACGCATCAGCAGCGCCTGGTAGATGGAGGTGGTCCGACAGCCGATCAGTGCCAGTCATTCCACCAGGAAGGAGGTACACGGCTCAAGTTGTCTGTAAATCAACCATGTCTAGATGGTCAATACCGCAGTTCGATCGCGTTGGCATTGTTACTTTGTGCCAGCAAGGGCTTCCAACAACGGAAGCGCCCAGGCGTCTTGGAGTGAACCAAACCGATGTTGTTAGGACATGGAGGAGATATAGAGAGACAGGAACTGTCAATGACTTGTTCAGGCCGCCCAAGGGCTGCTACTGCAGAAGATGACCGCTACCTACGAATTATGGCTCGGAGGAATCCTGACACCAACGCCACCATGTTGAATAATGCTTTTCGTGCAGCCACAGGACGTCGTGTTACGACTAAAACTGTCCTCAGTAGGGTTCATGATGCGCAACTTCACTCCCGACGTCCATGGCGAGGTCCTTCTTTTCAACCACGACACCATGTAGCGCGGTACAGATGGGCCCAGCAACATGCCGGATGGACCGCTCAGGATTGGCATCACGTTCTCCTCAGCGATGAGTGTCGCATATGCCTTCAACCAGACAATCGTCTAACACGCGTTTGGAGGCAACTATGTCAGGCTGAACGCCTTAGACACACTGTCGAGCGACGGCAGCAAGGTGGAGTTTTCCTGGTATTCTGGGGTGGCATTATGTGGGGCCGACGTACACCGCTGGTGGTCATGGAAGGCGCCGCAGTGACTGTACGATACGTGAATGCCATCCTCCGACCGATAGTGCAAGCATATCGGGAGCATATTGATGAGGCATTCGTCTTCATGGACGACATTTCGCGCCCCCATCGTGAACATATTGTGAATGACTTCCTTTAGGATAACGTGCCCAGCATGTACTCTAGACATGAACCCTATCGAACATGCCTGGGATAGATTGAAAAGAGCTGTTTATGGACGACCTGACCCAACAACCACTCCGAGGGATTTATGCTGCATCGCCGTTGAGGAGTGAGACAGTAAGGACCAACGGTGCCTTGATGAACTTGTGGACAGTACGTCACGACGAATACAGGCATGCATCAGTGCAACAGGACGTGCTACTGGGTATTAGAGGTACTGGTGTATACGGCTATCTGGACCACCACCTCTGAAGGTCTCGCTGTATGGTGGTACAATATGCAGTGTGTGGTTTTCATGAGCGATAAAAAGGGCGGAAATGACGTTTATGTTGATCTCTATTCCAATTTTGTGTACAGTTTTCGAAACTCCCGGAACCGAGGTGATGCAAAACATTTTTTTGATGTGTGTAGTTTTAAACAACATGAAATGACTTTAACGTCTTCGTGCTGAACATTTTGTCTGAGCTGTGTTAATGTATTGTTTGAACTGCTTTTAGATGTAAGCTAGAAAAATTAAAAAGTAGAACTGAGCCACAACTCATCTTTTTTCCAGTGAAAAGTGTTGAAAAACGGTGAGCTACACAGTTGTTCGAATGTTGAGAAAAGCTTAACATTTATCAACAAATTCTTCAAATTTATTAGATTAAATACAAAAAGAATTTAAAAAAGAAGAATGCAGGGAGTGTTTTTGTGTCTACAAAAACGTAAGTTTGTAAATGGTATGAAATAATTTTCACTCATTCTTGGAGAATATTCTATGTGTGCTACGTTGATGTACACTGTCTTGCTAAACTTGGAGACGAAAGTAGCTTTCATATGATGTGTCAGTTCCAAGTAACACTCCTCGATGAGACTTGCAATCTAAGCAAAGCAGTTTCTACAATGTAGTACACAAGGTCACTGAAAGAAATGCACAACGAAAAGAACGGAAATGGCATTTTCATTCAAAGACAATAACTAAACTGGAGTCACCACGATTCACGATTGTCCCTGGACATTGCAAAAGACAGGACACAATTCTTAATAGGGTTTGTGGACGGTAATGCACGCTGTGCAACGTGCCCCTACGTTGGGCACAGGGTCGGTTGGTTGGTTGACTCGGGGGAAGGGACCAAACAGCGAGATCATCGGCAGCATCGGATTAAGGAAGGTTGGGGAAAGAAGTAGGCCGTGGCCTTTCAAACGAACCACCCCGGCATTTGCTTGTCGCGATTTAGGGAAATCACGGAAAACGTAAACCAGGATGGCCGGACGCGGGTTGGAACCCTCGTCCTCCCGAATGCGAGTGCAGTGTGTCAACCACTACGCCACCTCGCTCGGTCCACAGGGTGGGTAAGGAATTCTTGTGGTAGGCGTTCCAATCCTCCACCAACGTGGCTGACGATGTTGGATTGTCGTTGGTTCTTGTAGACGTGTTGCAATACGTCTCCCTAATGCGTCCCACATGTGCTTGATGGGATTTTTATTCGAGGGGACAGGCAAGCTAGTCCATTTGCCGAATATCTTCTCATTCCAAGAGTTCCTTCACGTTCGCTGTTCGATGCAGTCGCACATTGTCATTCAATCGCACCAAAAAGTATTGGCACACGTGCGTATTTATCGTTGCTGGTTACAAACGCAGCACCTTCCGGTACACAGCACATGTACATGCTACCTCACATACCAAGACACAGCAATTCTGCCCACAGTGCCTACCATTAACAAAGAAATGCAGTATTAAAGGCAAATATGTATGTTCTCTGCACACAAAAAGTATTGGCACAGAGCGGGGCTTCTCGGTATATGCTTGGTTTTCAGGTACCGGAACGCCATCTGCTGACGCAGTAGACACGGCGTGTTGCTAAGGGCCCAGTCGCTAGTATGTTGCTGTATTGCGCGATAGTGGTCAGCATGGGGCCGAAGAAGAAGGAACATTCAGTGGTGTTGCATGAGAGAGAGGTATTGCTCCATTCACAAGGGAGAAGCTAGCAACAAATCGGACCAGAAGTGTCTGTTAGCTACACGACGGTACGAGCCATCATTCATAAATATAAAGAGACTGGAACAACAGTGAATAAGCGTCGTCCTGGATGTCCAAAAGTGCTTACAACCCGAGCGCGTCACCGTATCATCACATTTGCTCGGAAGGAACGTGCTACAAATGCAGCAACTATTGCTGAGGTTGTTCAGACAACGTCCGACAAGACGGTTAGTGTTCAAACTATACAAAATGTGTTGAATGAGGCTAATTTGCATGGACGTTCTCCAAGGAAAAAAACCATACATATCGGAAATTAACGGGTAGAAACGCCTGCAGTTTGCCAAGGACTACATCAACAAGCCGATGGAGTTTTGGGACACTGATATTTAGCGACGAATCGAAGTTCAGTGTGTCTGGATTTGATGCAAGAAAGTTTGGCGAAAGCCGAATACGCACCTCTACATCAAACACATGCATTCCACAGTCAAACACGGTGGGGGCGGTATCATGGTCTGGGGCTGTATGGCGGCGTCCGGCGTTGGAAATCTAGCTGTAATCCACGGTACAATGGATCATATGAGATACATCGACGTGTTGCGAGGTAATTTACACACTAGTGCACAGACATTGGGCCTTAATGGGATGTTTCATTTCCATCAAGATAACGGTCCAAAACATACCGCCATGAAAACTCGGGAGTGGTTACTGTACAATTCCCCCTGAAGGGTTCTAACATCACGTCAGATCCCTGATTTGAACCCCATTGAGAACCCGTGGGCTCAACTTGATACACAAGTTAGAAAAAGGCGTCCGTCTGGTAAAAACGACTCGGAGATAGTGCTCCTGGAGGAGTGGTCGAAAATTACCCCTGATACCACCCGGAATTTAATACAAAGCATTCCTAGCCGTTTACGTGTTATAGATGCTAAAGGGATGCACACTAGCTATTACAAGGTGAACATCAATGAAGACAACGAACACACTGTCCGGTTCATACGCGTGTGCCAATACTTTTTGGATGCAGAAGAGCGATGTTTATTTTCATAACACCGTATTTTATTTTACGAACAGGTGATATGGACATATTTGTAACCTATGTAATGTAATGTGGTGCGTATCTGGGTTCTGTTCTGAAATATACGTTTCGTTTAACCTACAACCACTAAAATGTAACTGTGCCCACACTTTTTGGTGCGATTGTACATAATAGTGAAGTCGGGGCTGAAGGCACCCTGAAAAAAGGCGCCTGCGAAATGAGTGTAGTATCACAATTACGTTGAGTGTACCGTCTTCAAAGATCTGTTTCCCTGCAGCTTCATCATTTGATCAACAAAACAACCATGTTCGACAATGTTGCTGGGTGCACTAACTATTTCCAACACTCGCTATATGGGGGTACAGGCAGAATCACTACTCAGAAAGAAGAAGATGTCATCCGCAAAGAGCACGCGACCCCTCTCCTCGTTGATCTATTCCCTGTACAATCCGAAACGGTGCCGCCGATGTGCGGATATCAACGCAAAACGACGTGCTGGTCGTCGTGCAAAAGGCCATCGTCATGCAGTCGCCGTGCCATAGTGGGGCGTGGGACTGCTGTAAATTATGCGTTCCTTGGGAGTCAGAACTGCAAGCTGGAGAAATTGAATAAGAGTCTCTAACTGTTCCTTCCACCAACCTGTCGTCTTATAAAGTTGTGTCCCCGGTGTAGAAGACAGTTCATCGGTCGTGAGATCTTCTTCGGCGGGCGCTGCTATGCCGTCATCTGGATCCTGTGACTGTACTTTCTATGGGATGCCACTTGCCGAGGTTAGTCTCTGTATCTACAGAGGGCAAGATCTGTAGTACTGACAATGATGGTAGGCAACAATTCTCATTAATGTATCCTGCTTGGTTATTATTTAAATATTCACACATTTTACACTATCTTTTGGAAGACTCGAAATAGCTTTCTTAATTGTACGGTAACTTTTTCATCTAACTTCCGATATAGAGTACGAAAAATCCGTCCCTCCAGAAAGCATGAAACAGACTTACATGTCTGTCCCTCCAGAAAATGAATGTAACTCCATCTTCTGGCTGGAGTATGGGACTACGACTTATGAATATCCAATAAAACAATACCAATCGCCGTTATTTAGGTTTATTTGTAGGCTAACAGTTTCGACGATACACTGCGTCATCTTCAGGCCTGCTTCACTCGAGTAACCTTCGCGTATTTTGTAACACGACGGTTACTCGATTGAAGCAGGCCTGAAGATAACGTAGTTTATCGTCGAAACTGGTAGCCTAGAAATAAACCTAAATAACGGCGATTGATATTGTTTTATTGGTCCCTCCAGAATGCTCGAAACAGAGTTACGTGTCCATCCCTCCAGAATTGTCCAAAACAGAGTGACTAGCGTAGCCGACGTACTTTGTCTCCCAGGCGCGCCAAAGCGACCCGAAGGTGCCAGAAGCATTTCGGTTGCAATATCGCTACTCTTATGTTTCTCAAAACTAGTGAAATTTAATAAACAAAAACGATAGACTCGTAGAGTAACCGTAAGAGATTGTCATACTAAAAACAGGATTAAATGCAATCAGAAGTATATAAATAATTAATAAGAGAAATTAAGCGTTTTGGCGCCTAGCACCCTAATGCCCAGACCCATCAGAAGCAAGTTCAGTACAACTGACGGATTATCCCACGGGACCATATTGTACCATTTGTTGCTTGTACTTCACTCCACTTTTGTACCATATGCTACTTTACATGTTTCAAGCTGTATCAAGGCGAGTTTCTAGCAAAATAAAACACTGGCGGCCACAGAATGGAATACCACGCTGTGTGCCTTGTAGTCCTGTAAACCGTGGTTTCAACTGCACCCGCTGTTGACGTGGGTCCTTTTTTGTCGGTTGCACAATGTAGCGGTCATCTGATGCCATATTTGGCTATGGTCGACCACCTCCTCTTCTTCGGGCAGCAGTGTGTATGCTTCGAAGCACTCCGCATACATGTGAAACAATGGTGTCATCAATGTCAGACTTCTGGGCTGCATTCATCCCACTTTGTCCTTCTTCCAGTTTCCCGATGATAATTCCCCCTTTGAAGTCATCGAGATTTTGTCACCTGGCCTTGTAATGAAACATACACACACACACACACACACACACACACACAGTCTTTTCCCGTTCCTTCAACTGCTCTGTGTTGCGGGGATATCTCCATTTGGCGCTAAAATCACTCTGAGCACAAGCCATATGAAGTCCTACTTTGTGTCCACAATTGGGAGACCTCTGGCAACATTTTTCTGCACTTTCGTTCTTTTTCCACCTAGTTGTTAGTATGTTATGTTACTTTGTCTGTCTCAACCTTAATTTCTGCAGTGCGGTGTACTATTTGAACTGATTTAAGACATAAATTAGTGAGACTAAACAGTAGAATTGCAACAGCTGTCACGACATATACGTTATCTTAACGAAAAGGGGAAATATAACACAGGTGCTTCAATTCGACAAACATGTGATTTGTTTCATCATGTTATGGCTGATATGTTGTACATCAAAGTGACTTGCCCAAAGCTTTCTTAACTAAACAGTGTGGATATTGAATTAATACATGAAATACAAGGCACATTATTCTCCTCACGTTCATATTTTTTGTGTTATTAAAAGGCGTTGAAACTCCAAATTCGTAATGAGAAAAACTTCACAAATTCTTGTGGCGTTATGTCAGTGCCCTTGAGTTAAGCGAGAAAAATGTCAGAGGATCGGTGAGCCAGACAGAGGAATTGTGTTTAGCGTCTATGAAAGGCTTGCAATACGGGGCAACACAACGTGGTCGACGCTTATCCCAGTGTTATGGGGCAGACAGTTCAGCCGGATCAACGTCCGCAACTGAGCATTATAGGAGAGACTGGAAATACCGCTTAGTTGTAGGACTCTTATAATTTTTCAATGCTTAGACCACGACCAGTTTCGGGCTTTTACATGCCCATCATCAATTGTGATAATTTTATGCTGTGAACCCGAACACCGTGATAGAGAGTTTACGACGGGATGTACAGTACCAACAGCGAGAGCAGAGTAAGGAGTTACAAGGATTTTCCTAATGATACTTAAACTTTTTCCCAGCCCAATTCTAAATTGTAATCGTGTTCTTGCTTAGAGATATGAGAGCCACAGACGTTTCAAAATGACACTCTTCACAAAAAGCTGAGAGGCTTCTTAGGAAGAATTGGGTAGGTTTCCTTAATGGTGCCTACCAAAATAGCTCTAATATCCGTGAGTAATAGCTCCACCTCCAAACTGAAGAACAATTTTTGTGAGGCACACTTGTGCTATGTAGAAAACTATGTATGTTAGCTTTCGTACAGTTTCATTTCTCGTCAACTACTGTCCAAGTTGCTCCTTTGTCTCTGCAGTTTAATGAAAATTCAGTTTTCATCGGTTGTTACCAAACGTCGTAGAAGATAACATTTATTTCTGTACAATAATTTAAACATATCTGGGGACCTTTCATTCCAAATTGTTTCTGATCGAAGTTAATAGAGTGGCACCCGTCGATCAAAAAGGTTTGCCACATGCAAAAGCACATGTTTTACAGAGATCTTCGCTATGACAGGGGATTCGGTTACCTTCAATCCATGATCAGTGAGCGAGCCGCTGAGCATATGTGACGAGCTCACGTGAAGGATGTGCAGAAAGTGGTGGGGGATCCATAGTGTTTAACTACAAATGTGCTACAAGATTAAGAGGCATAGCCTATCTTCCAAAAATGTGGGCAGTGCCTCTCTCAGAAACGAATGTAGAAAGACGCAACTGTGTGGTAAAAATGCATTTATGTGTCTATCAACCAATCATTGACTATGAACTGTAAAATATCGATGTAAATCTGTGGTGATGCCTCTTCGTAACTGTAATGTGGGGACTTTCATTTACTGTTCAAATTACAGCGCATTTCGTCTCTGGTGAAAGAGGCTGAAACCAGGTAGTCATGGGATGTAAGGATTTGTTTACGATTGTGGACGGGTCCGTAGTCAGTTACTATTTACAGTTATACACATTTATTTTCAGCAATTCCAGACTCAGCAATAAATTAAGAAAAACACACGTTATTAATGAAGGAATACAACTGTGTAAAATGATAGTGTTTTCAGTGCATTAAAATTTAGCAAATCACCATAAAATATAGATACAACAGATAATGTTTTAAAAACAAGCCTCTGTGATCACGCCTGAAGGCCTTATACGCCAAAAATGACAATAAATAAAGAATGTTTAAGAAATCACTGCAATTTGCAACTTACAAATATTAAAATATTAAAGGTAAGTAGCCTCCAACACAGCAGAAGGCATCAGACGCCAGTAAAAAAGGTTTTAAGGCTTACAGCTAAAAATACCAACACCAAATTAGAATTTTAAAGCAAATAACCGCAATTACGGCTGAAGGCCTTACACACCAGGAACGGCAATTATATAAAAAAAATTGAGAAACCTGCCGTAAAACAGCAAATACAATAGGAAAGGTTAATTTTCAAAAAAAGCAACTGGTCAGCAAGTTAGTGAAATAAAATGATGGTAAACCTTGTATCACAACCCATACACTGCTACATTTATTCCAGAAGGCGACCAGAACTATTAACTAGGCATACATAACAGTTAATGTAAGATCTACAAGGTATTTTAATAAATAATACAATAATAAAACACAAGGACCAGCCACAGACGGTGCTGCAGGAATCGACCTCTGAGAGCAAACACTTTTACGAGCGATGAGATAGGCGGCCAAAAGTTGCATTCACTTCACAAGATGGTAACTCAAGACTAGTGGCAGTCTAACGAATGACTAATGATAACTTGCTGAAGCTACCTGTCGTCGGACAAACCAAATGTAGTGATGGAACAATATATCAAAGCTGTAACCAGCAGTCTGCACTACGTCCCCAGAATACTGTGTTTAGAGCGCCCGGAACGAGAAAGGAATCACTACCACCAGATCAGAAGAAACACCAACCAGCCTACAATCAAGAAATCTGTCAAAACTACATGCCTTACCGGACAGCAGCGGCAAGACGAGGAAGCATACACTGCCATTACAAACCCCAATCCCCAGGGTTGGTAACTGGGGCTTTAGCGGCCACCGGCCAGGAAAAACGCCGCTGATTGAACTTAACAAACTGTAATAAGCTGCACTCAGTAAATAGTAATGAGAGGTCGAGGAAATCTAATGAATCCGCCTTCCCCAAGCACTCCACTCGTTACTCTGCGCCTCGGTCACACTAAAAGCAGCAACACGACTAAAGTCACTGGAAAATAGCAAGATAATACAATGATGGAGGTTTCTCTACTTCAATTCAACTGCATTCATTTTAAAGCTTGCGGGATACGGTTTATGACGAGTTCGTGCACCCTCGTGACCACCTCGATCCAGCATTCCATGCGCGCCACCTGCGGCGCGGACCTGACTCCTCCTCAGTGCCCAACCGACTCCACACTCACACGACTCGGAAAAACAACGATGTCGCCCCAAAGACAGGGCAACAGTTACTACATATCAACAACCGCCGCTGCTGCCACTAGCGGACAGGCGACGCTTGCGAAACGGAGTGGCACCAGTCAACACGAGAAGAAGAGAAACAACCAGAACCTTGCCAACTAAACGATACGGTCTCGCCTCCAACAGAGGGCATAAACCTACAGCACCAACGCAAGCTGCAGAACGGCTAAGCGGATCCATCCAAGAAAGATACACAAGAAAGTGAGACAGGCTTTTTTTTTCATACAAAGCACCAAGTGGCTCTATACAACAGTGAGGTCACAAGCTAGCAGGAGTTAAAGCTTGCACTCTGTGTGAATAGTAAGGATGTAGTCTATAATTTTCCACATAGTGCACTACACTTACATCACGAGCAACTCATAGAAGGCTGCATGAAGGGTCACCATCCACGCGACCAAGCAACGCTTCTTCCAGGCCAGGAGTCCGTACATTCGTTATTCTAACTGATGTTTGCGGCGTCGTATCACTTGTCCTGCTTTGTTTGTCAGGGAGGCCAGATGTTGCCGCCTCAACAAATGGTTCAAATGGCTCTGAGTACGATGGGGCTTAACATCTGAGGCCATCAGTCCCCTAGAGTTAGAACTACTTAAAACTAACTAACCTAAGGACATCACACACATAAATGCCCGAGGCAGGATTCGAACCTGCGACCGAAGCAGCAGTGCGGCTCCAGACTGAAGAGCCTAGAACCGCTCGGCCACAACGGCCGTCCCGCCTCAACATCTTTCAACTTACTCGCCCAACGACGCGCAGTACTCATATAAACACAATCAACATAAACTCCTTTCATTCTCTGATAAATCTCCTTATGGGTGACACCTTCTTATGTCAGCAATTCCTTGACCGCACGTAGCTCAAATCGCATCGACCGACCGTCTGCACAGGCTTCCATACTTTACACTGTAACAACACAACCGTTCAATGCTAAGGATTCCCGCCAACTGGAGCTGTAGAAAAGAGGCTATGGAGCAATCCAGTACCTGCCGCATACCAGTGCTGCCAACTATTGAAGAGTTACGAAGGTGGAGGCATCACGTTAGAGTCAACACTCGTACATACTTGATCACAGCTGCTGGTGGTCGCCAAACCTGCAGGTTGTGCTGTTGTATTTGGCCACGAATCGCACCTGTGCAGTGCCCGCAATACGTTGCCAGAGCCAGTTGTGGTCAGAACAGTGTTCTGAGTTGTTGTGAGTGCAATAAGTCGGAGCTAAGTGAATTAGAAATTAAGCTGTTGACTATCGTCTCATGGGTGCTTCTATAAAGAAGGGACGATATAGAAGATTTATACCGCGTACAGGGAAAGTGCGGAAAGCATCTCACGACAAGTCACAGAGCGGCCGAAGGTGTTGTGTTGAGTCATTGTGACAGACGGCCAATGAAGAGGATTGTGACGAAAAAACAAAAGGACGACGATTGTGCAAAAGTCGCTGCAAAACTGAATGTGGCAATCGCCAATCTTGTCAGCACCAAAACAACACGAAGCGAGCTCCACAATCAGGGAATTGGAGGACGAGTTGGAATTCAGAAACAACTCATCAGTGGTGCAAATACCCCTAACAAGAAAACGGCCTTAGCCATAAAACCGGGACTACTGTTGCGTTTTTGGTGTTCCCATATTCTTGCCCAACCCCTGTATTACATCGTACAAACAACGATTCGTAGGTTCTAATACTCCACTACTGAAGCGCCAAAGAAGCTGGTATAGGCATGCGTATTCAGATACAGAGATATGTGAACAGGCAGAAAACGGCGCTTCGATCGGCAACACTTATATAATGCAACAAGTATCTTGCGCAGTTTTTACATCTGTTACTGCTGCTGCAATGGCAAGGTTATCAAGATTTAACCGAGTTTGAACGTGGTGTTATAGTCAGCGCACGGGCAATGGGACGCAGGATTTCCGAGGTGGCGACGAAGTGGGGTATTCCCGAACGATCATTTCACGAGTGTACCGCGAATATCAGGAATCCGGTAAAATATCAAATCTCCGACATGTCTACGGCCTGAAAAAGATCCTGTATGAACTGGAACAACGATGATGAAGAGAATGGTTCAACGTCACTTAAGTGCAGCTCTCACGCAAGTTGCTGCAGATTTCAATGTTGGGCCGCCAACAAGTGTCAGCGTGCAAACCATTCAACGAAACATCATCGATATGGACTTCCGGTGCCAAAGGCCCATTCATGAATCCTAGATGAGTGCACGTCGTAAAGCTTTACGCCTCGCCTGGGTGCGTCAACAGTGATATTGGACTGTGGATGACTGGAAACATGTTGCCTGGTCGGACGAGTCCCGTTTCAAATTGTATCGAGCGGATGGACGTGTACGGGTATGGAGACAACCTCATGAATCCATGGACGCCGTATGTCAGCAGGGGACTGTTCAAGCTACTGGAGGCTCTGTAATGGTGTGGGCGTGTGCACTTGGAGTTATGTGGGACCCGTGATAAGTATAGATACAACTCTGACAGGTGACACGCACGTAAGCATTCTGTCTGATCACCTGCATCCATTCATGTCCATTGTGCATTCCGATGGATTTGAGCAATTCCAGCAGGAGCTCCACGCGTCCAGCATTACTACTGAGTGGCTGCAGGAACACTCTTCTGAGTTTAAACACTTCCGCTGACCCCAAACTCCCCAGATACGAACATTATTGAGCATATTTGGGATGTGTTGCAACGTGCTGTTCAGAAGAGATTTCCACACTTTCTTACTGTTACTAATTTACGTGTATTTCATTTGTAGGTTTATCCAACGGCTGCACGAAATTTGAGATCAGGAATCACAACGATACGTTCGGAGAACTAAAACTTGTTTGAATTAGTTGCACGAAGAGCACAGTTACATTTCAGCTCCTACATGAACGGAACAGCCACTTGCCCCTGAATGTTTGTTGGAATTTTGTAATTATTGGGCATAACAATCTCCTCCCGTTATAAAATCACCAATCCCGGTTTAAAATGGGCTTAATTCATGTACAAATGTTTCCTTGTGTTGTGAAAGAGACATTTAATTAGCACTTCTCTAGAGTTCGTTATTTATTATCGCACTGCGCTACATGTTTCATTTAATTTGGCTGCTCTGTTAACAACCCTGGTGTAATGTATTGAACATCTACGTAAAGCGTAAAGCGCATCGCAAAAAGTTCTTCCCTTGCGTTAAGAAATCTCAGTAATCGCCAGGCTTGAAGGTCGCTGAGTTAAAAGGCTCTAGGATAATCCCATTCGCAAATGAGAAGTGCCTCTCTGTGGCAATACTGGCATGCTGAGCTGTGTTGAAGTGTTTCGAAGGAAATCCTCTACAATTCATCGCCAGTGCTCATTTTAGCTAATGATGCAAGAATCGCTAAAATATATTTCCTTTTTGGATCATTCTTTAGTAAAAGAGCCCTCAAAAATGTCTCGCAGTCAACTCGAAATAAAAATAGTTCAACGTATCAGCTACCTACTTTTAGGTAGGAAAGAACGTCGTATCTTGGTAGATTTATAATACTTTCGCCTCTAGTTAGGCTTGTATAAAGAGTTCCTTATTACATTTTCAAATGATGTACCTTCATTTGTCCATTGACATGGAAAGACTGATATCGATCTTCGATATAATGGAATACTGCAACGCTATATACCGATATCGACTATTAGTCGAATAAAGGATATTGAAATTTCGATATATCGGTGCCAGAACTTTAGTTTTGGAGTTCAGATTGTAACTTATAATCTCAAGCGTTATTTAAATCTGTGCGAAGTGGGTGTAACATATAAACAACAAAAATGAAGGAAAACCAAATTTAATAATACAGTACTTCATATATAAACAGAAAAATATAAATATAAAAAATATAATACTACAATACATGGAAAAAAAATAAAAAAGATTCAAAATACGGATAAAAATGAAACTTATTTTCTAAAGAACTTAAAAAATAAATTGTTGGGATATTTTGCTTTTAATCTATTTCTCTGAGTAGAAATCTATTCACCAGCTTTTGAAAATAGTCTTCCTGCCATAACTGAAGCGCCTTCAACTGAAAAATATTTACAAGCTATTTGATGCAGACTTGAGCTAGGTTGAGATATTTACTTCTCTATTTTGAATGGTGTTTCTCCTAACTGTCCCAAGGATGATATCCGTAAATATACTGACAATTTTGGAGAAGTATTTCAAATGTTTAAGCTATGTTTTTTTGTTTTCTTTTTTTAACTTCCAAGTTTAGAGAACTACATTTCAAACTTTTACACCAATCTTACTTTGGAGTGAGTGGAGGTTACCAAAACAAACATTTGACAACAGTCAAAATTTCTCTAAGAACTTCAATAGAAAATACTTAGGTACAGTTCTTACGTCATAACTATCTCAATATCGAAAATAACATAGAGTTAAGTTTTCTCTGTCATGAGACCATGAAATAATATTTTCCGATTATAACGCCACAGAATATCGATGTTACATATATATCGACCGCATAAATATAGATTAAAAGTATCGTGCGACTGAACTGATATTTCGATATTTCATTTCCTAACATCTCAAGTCTACTTTTTATGTAATGCGGCCTTTTCAAAAGTTACAAAAAATTACTCCTGTTGTTTAACGTTTATCCAATTGCAAAAACATGTTCCAAGGTACAACATAGTCATGTACCTAGGAATAAATATTATACTGAAATTTAAAAGCGTTTCAGTCGAGAAAAACTTGTCGATACTCTATTTAATAGCCTATCTGTTCCTTTATTACTCTACTACACCTCACAAATAAATAAGTGAAGTCAGATTAAGCAGAAGAATGATCAAATACCAGTCACAAGTTAAAAACATTTTTAAATATAAGTTAATGGAAACTAACACAAATTTCCATTTTCAAGATAGGCATAATTGTCAACACATTAAAGGATCTCAGTTCATTTGCAAGTGGGACACGTTCCATGATGAAATACTGCAAGATTCCCACCGAGCTCGTGGTCTATTAGTGGCTGCCACTCCGGTCTACGTCGACTGAACCCTGTCGAGGTGTAGACGTCTCCACATAGACTCAGATTTGGAAATTTGTGGTGAGGTCTTATGGGACCAAACTGCTGTGGCCATCGGTCCCCTAAGCTTACACACTACTTAGTCTAACTTAAACTAACTTACGATAAGGACGAAGGCACACACCCATGCCCGGGTGAGGACTCGAACCTCCGACGGGGGCAACCGCGCGGACCGCGACAAGACGTCCAAGACCGCGCAGCTGCCCCGCGCGCCGCTCACATTTGGGATGAAAAGCTGTCGCAGTATGGATTGTTAGTCCAGGGTGCGGTCCTTCAAAAATCATTACTAACAACGGGTTATGCAGCTCATATAGCTACTGAAATTGAAGAGTGGTCTAAGTTGACGCAAATTTATTGTAATCACAATTACAAGCAAGAACAAACGTGATCTGCTGATAGCACAGTATTAATTCCGACGTGACTTTAGTACGACACAGCCCTCAAGGATTGGCTGAGGAAATGGTCGGAACAATAATTCGCAATTTATCGAAGAGAAGAGGAAATACAAGATTCCGCTGATGGCAAGGTGACTGTTACGGTCTGCCGTCGGGAATAGGATATTACGTGAAAAACCGCGAAGCTCCTGAATACTGAGTGAGCCACCAACTACTTATTACACTTCTGAAAAAAGATTTTTTTAAGTTACAGAAACGCGCATACATTCTCCTAACCATTCTCATCTCCCCTTCGTCGTGACACCAAGATCTTACCATAATTCGTCTCCACCGTAACGTGGACTGATGTGACATCTTTCCCTTCACAGCTCGTGTCAGATGCTTGATCTAAAGACTGCAGTCTCCTGATGTGTCTCTGTCAACCGTCTGAATATCACCAAGTCTTGAATCCCAGTCTAAATTCCTGGTGACCCGCAACGCCTCTTTGCTCCCAACTTTCCATGCCACTGATAGAACACGCTCTTCTTCCAATCAAAAGGTTTGTCAGTCGTTCTCCCAATTGGGAACCTCGTGGCAAAACTTGCCCCACCCCCCCTCCCACTCTTCTGCAAAAAAGTTTGTTTAAACGGTAGCTGATCCCTCATTTTGTTAAATTAGCAAAACTTTAAAAGTTCAGCAACAAACTGCCACTCTTATGGAAACTTTCTGCATTAACCATTCCCAACAGCAATCGTGATTGCTTTCTCGAAAAACAGTTTCAAGTCCTCCTCTCAAGCTCTTATTTTTAGGCACCGTGCTATCATCGTTGTTCCCGCTGCTTTCTGCAGTATTTCGATCAAAAAATTCGCTATCCTGGCTACAGACTACAGGCACACCGGCTCTTTACAAAGCACCGCAGACATTCCATTCCAAAACACGAATTTTGTATGCTAACGAGCCAAATATGATCTTATCTGTCTTTCCGGTCACCTCCAAACTACTGTTTTGAGATCAGTGAGGAGACAGCGTCATTTCCATGCAAGACTACACTTCCAGGAAAAAGTTACTTATGCCAATTTATATTTCTCTTGTAGTTGTCAGTCTACATTTCATATCAGCTTTACAGTACCACATAAATACACTCCTGGAAATTGAAATAAGAACACATTGAATTCATTGTCCCAGGAAGGGGAAACTTTATTGACACATTCCTGGGGTCAGATACATCACATGATCACACTGACAGAACCACAGGCACATAGACACAGGCAACAGAGCATGCACAATGTCGGCACTAGTACAGTGTATTTCCACCTTTCGCAGCAATGCAGGCTGCTATTCTCCCATGGAGACGATCGTAGAGATGCTGGATGTAGTCCTGTGGAACGGCTTGCCATGCCATTTCCACCTGGCGCCTCAGTTGGACCAGCGTTCGTGCTGGACGTGCAGACCGCGTGAGACGACGCTTCATCCAGTCCCAAACATGCTCAATGGGGGACAGATCCGGAGATCTTGCTGGCCAGGGTAGTTGACTTACACCTTCTAGAGCACGTTGGGTGGCACGGGATACATGCGGACGTGCATTGTCCTGTTGGAACAGCAAGTTCCCTTGCCGTTCTAGGAATCGTAGAACGATGGTTTCGATGACGGTTTGGATGTACCGTGCACTATTCAGTGTCCCCTCGACGATCACCAGAGGTGTACGGCCAGTGTAGGAGATCGCTCCCCACACCATGATGCTGGGTGTTGGCCCTGTGTGCCTCGGTCGTATGCAGTCCTGATTGTGGCGCTCACCTGCACGGCGCCAAACACGCATACGACCATCATTGGCACCAGGGCAGAAGCGACTCTCATCGCTGAAGACGACACGTCTCCATTCGTCCCTCCATTCACGCCTGTCGCGACACCACTGGAGGCGGGCTGCACGATGTTGGGGCGTGAGCGGAAGACGGCCTAACGGTGTGCGGGACCGTAGCCCAACTTCATGGAGACGGTTGCGAATGGTCCTCGCCGATACCCCAGGAGCAACAGTGTCCCTAATTTGCTGGGAAGTGGCGGTGCGGTCCCCTACGGCACTGCGTAGGATCCTACGGTCTTGGCGTGCATCCGTGCGTCGCTGAGGTCCGGTCCCAGGTCGACGAGCACGTGCACCTTCCGCCGACCACTGGCGACAACATCGATGTACTGTGGAGACCTCACGCCCCACGTGTTGAGCAATTCGGCGGTACGTCCACCCGGCCTCCCGTATGCCCACTATACGCCCTCGCTCAAAGTCCGTCAACTGCACATACGGTTCACGTCCACGCTGTCGCGGCATGCTACCAGTGTTAAAGACTGCGATGGAGCTTCGTATGCAACGGCAAACTGGCTGACGCTGACGGGGGCGGTGCACAAATGCTGCGCAGCCATTGCCATTCGACGGCCAACACCGCGGTTCCTGGTGTGTCCGCTATGCCGTGCGTGTGATCATTGCTTGTACAGCCCTCTCGCAGTGTCCGGAGCAAGTATGGTGGGTCTGACACACCGGTGTCAATGTGTTCTTTTTTCCATTTCCAGGAGTGTATATTTGCTTTGACTGGTATGATAAATGGAATATAAAAAATTTGAAGACGAGTAAGGTGACATTTCTCGGCCTCACCTGTTACGTACGTAAACGTTGCTCTACGATGTAACTCAGGTGTCGACATGACCCGTGTAGCTCCTTTTACACATATTTCTGAAATGGCCGTGTTTCGTGCGGTTTATTCAAAAGGCGGAACTCGAATAATGTGACAAGGGGACAGTCTTTCACTGTGGCCTACATATTCGTCTCAAGAGTGGAGAATCTGTATTGATATACAAAACAACCTTTCAGTCTCAGTAGCACATTTTTAAATACAGAAAACCGTTATTGAACTAACTTCTGAACGGTTTCCCGTTAGAACGTTCAAACTGCACGGCTGGCAATGGGGCATGATGGGAATTAGTATCCGCATGTATGGTGTGGTTTAGCGACGAAGCCCAGTTTCATTTGGATGGGTACGTCAGTAAGCAAAATTGGCGCATTTTGGGGACTGAGAATCCGTATTTCGCGGTCGAGAAGATTAGATTAGATTTAGATTAGATTGGATTAGATTAGATTACATGAGATTAATACTTGTTCCATAGATCATGAATACGACACTTCGTAATGATGTGGAACGTGTCAGGTTAATGAAAGATGTCTGTACACGATATTACATTACACAAAATATTGCATGACACTAATGTTTAAGTTAGTTTTCTTCCCTCCCTTAATTTATATTTAAAAATTCAGCCAATGAGTAGAAGGAGTTGTCATCTAGAAATTCTTATAATTTATTTTTAAATGTTGGTTGACTATATGTCAAGCTTTTGATGCTGTATGGTAGGTGACCAAAGACTTTTGTGGCAGCATAATTTACCCCTTTCTGTGCCAAAGTCAGATTTAACCGTGCATAGTGAAGATCATCCTTTCTCCTGGTGTTACAGCTATGCACACTGCTATTACTTTTGAACTGGGTTGGATTATTAACAACAAATTTCATAAGTGAATATATATACTGTGAGGTTACTGTGAGGATCCCTAGATCCTTAAATAGATGTCTGCAGGATGACCGTGGGTGGGCTCCAAGAATTATTCTGATTATACGTTTTTAAGCAATGAATACTTTTCTACTCGACGATGAATTACCCCAGAATATGATGCCATACGAAAGCAGTGAATGAAAGTAGGCATGGTAAGCTAATTTACTGAGATTCTTATCACCAAAATTGGCAATAACCCAAAATTTGCAATAACAAGTCTCTTCACCCTCAACGGGTGACTGTATGGTAAGCAATATCTATTCGCTGAACAATCGGAGCAATATACCTTGATCGCACGGTGCCTATCGAACGGCATGTGAAGGTTTTGGAAGATGATTTCATCCACATTATCCAAAGCGACCCTGATTTCGACAAGATATGGTTCATGCAAGACAGACCTCGACCACATCGAAGCAGGAGATCGTTTGATGTCCTGGAGGAGCCCTTTGGGGACCGCATTCTGGCTCTGGGATGCCCAGAGGCCACTGGCATGGGCCTCGATTGATCGATATATTCTCTGGATCTGAAGACATGTATCTCCTGTTTGTGGATCTGTATTAAAGACAAAGTGTACAGCAATAACCACAAAACCATTGCTGAGCTGAAAATAGCCATTTAGGAGGTCGACAGTATCGACGCTCCGACGCTTCAAGCGGTTCATGCCCAATTTCGGTATTCGTCTGCACCACATCATCGTCAATGATGGCAGGTAATATAACATGTCGTAAACTAAATCATATCTGTAGTGACATTTACATATTGAATAAAGCGCGTGCGCGCCGTGTTTTGTAAATAATTTACATTTTTTCATGTAGTTCAATAATTGTCACCCTGTACATGATATGATTCTATCTCTACATATAATTCAGAGCTACGTAGTTGCGTCAGAAACCGGTCGTGTCTGTGCGAGACAACAAAGAGACAACGGTCTGATGACGCAACTATAAAGTATGCTGAAAAGAAATGCCTTCCAATTTTTTATGTGAAAACTCTTAAATATTTTTAAAGAAAACAAATATTATTAACATGCTACGCCTATATTCTTCATGTCTACATATTCATGTTTCAACACAGCCACCTTGACGACGAACACATTACTCCCAACGACAGACCAGAGCCCAAGAGTTACAATGAGCATAGTCCGCCATCACGCACTCGAATTAATCCTGATGGGCTTACTCAAGTATAATTCCAAAAACCATTGCCCCAAATGTCGGATTAAGGTGCGAGGTGCACCGATCCGTTGTAAATTAAGTAGAGCACACGTTTAGAAGATGTTCCACCACACATTATTCCCTTTCTCTACTTGCTCGACTGCGAAACTTCAGGGTCAGGAAATGAGCATGGTCAGTGGGACACTGTATCATGACCATGCCGTAATACTGGATGATTCACGAAGATATTCAAATATTTTAATATGTTATTCTGCAGGTAAAACTAAAGAAAAAAGTTCATGTCAATATAGGTCCGCAAATGTTTAGTTACGGGGTTATGGCTAATAAAATATTTTGCCTGAAATTTAGCAACTTCGCTAATATGAAGCCATCGAAAAACTGTATGAGGTTAAAGTAAAGCACGATTTCCATTTATTTTGTATTATTGGTCTGGTGAATTTAATAAAACATGTCCCAGACGTGTACATGCAGTAGTTTTCCAGAACTTCTAGAGAACCGAAGTTTATTACACAAGTAAATTAGTTTACTATCCAGTAAGAATGTAGAAACATTTATGTCATTGTTGGCAACCGTTAGTGAGTTGTTTCAGTCGTTTCCTAACCTTGAAAAGAGATAGTTCTCTGTATTGTTCACTGTAAGAACATAATAACAGCAGTGTATTTAAGTGAAACCACGTAGTAACTATTGTAATGTCTATGAGGACGAAGTCAATACACTTGTCCGCATTATGAATGCAACAGACGAATTTAAGAACAACCCTGTGAAACTGAAACGATCAACAAAATCTGTTGATACACGTGCAGCTTAATTCACTGAGACATTTTTGAACATTTATTATGAAATTGAATGTACACTGTACAACTTCCTTAACACTGAGCTTTATTTTTTTTTTCGGTTTAACATGAATTCACGAGGGCTATGGTACTAAATAAAGCATATTACCTGACACATTCCCAGTTACCAACATTTTTTCGAAAATTAAGCTCTCTACAACTTCTGTTGAAAACTTTGTGTAATTGTCTGAAATTTAAAAACAAATTGGCCCAAGTAATTAACACATAAAAATTTTCACTAAATTACTTCTTCGCTTCTCTGGATGTTCTGGAGAACTACTGCAGATACACGTCTCGGACATGTTTTGTTAGATTCCCCAGATCAAGAACAACAGATTAAATGGAAATCGTGCTTTACTTTAACCTTGTACAGTGTTACGATGGCTTCATATTAGCGAAGTTGATAAATTTCAGGCAAAATATTTTACTAGCCGTAACTCCGTAACTAAACATTTGCGGACCTATGTTTATTTGAATTTTCTTTAATTTTACTTGCAGAACAACATATTAAAATTTTTGCATGTCTTTGTGAATCACCCGATAAGTTCAGAGTATAATAACAGCGATTGGAGAATGCTGATAAAACAGATGTCTGCACTTTCGGTTCTAAAACGAACGTAGGAATGCCATTATGTTGGAGTGTCTATGAAATGATCGATGTGCGAAGTATACGATTTCCACCATAAGCTATTAGCAATATAGCTTGCCGAGAAACATAGAAAATTCTGTTTCTGCTTAAAATCGCTAAATTTGTCTATCACTCTAGCGTGGCAAGAGACGACAAGAAAAGAAAAGTTGAAGCTTAAATTTCGCGTCTAAAAATTCATTCAGACAGGAGGACGATATAGTCAGTACACTATTTGACGGTCGCACAAGCTCCCATAAGGAACACGTAGAAATAAGCATCCTCAGCGCTGAAAAGCAACTGAAACAGTTCAAAGCAAATATGTCAGCAGGTCTACAACAAATTGCATTTCGCTTTTACGCTGTGTGTTCTTTAGTATCGAGCCCTTACTTAGCTTGTATTTGTTGTGAATCTCCCGCCCAACGCAAAGTCCCTAGCGACTGGAGAAAAACGCAGGTGACTCCTGTATATAGGAAGAATAAAAGAACGATCCCATAAAATTACGACCAATAACCTTAAAGTCGGTTTGCTGAAGAATTTGTGAGTATATTATTAGAACATGATAAATTTTCTTGAGGGACGTGAACCTATGTTCGCAAATCGGCGGGTTTTATAAGGCATCAGCAGTGCGAAACTCAGCTTTCCCTTTTTTCGCATAATATTATGTGAAACATTATTGAAAGGCAAAGGGCAGTTTCCGTAATCCTAGATTTTTAAGTAAAAGACCCCAGTATATCGTCCTGAACGTCGAGCGTTCATCAGAGGCAAAGGTGTCATCAGGAGTATCCCAGGGAAGTGTTAAGGATCCCACTTGTTCTCCATACAGGGTCAACAAACAAGGTCCTACGAACATGTGTCCGGAAATTGTTCGTTGTCACGGTCGGCGGCGCTGATGTATGACAGTTTCTCTGACCGCGTGCCGTGTTTTCCTCGTATGCTGCCAAGCAGATGGAAACGGTCGAGAGGTAGCACGCTACACCAAAGCAATTACCCTCACAGACACCAACCACATCACACAACATTTCAAACTGATGATAGGGGCAGTACAGATTGTCATGCAGGATACACATTAACGTACTTTGACTTACACCATGTTGGCGTACCACTTGCCAGAAGTTTGTACTAGAATTCATCTCAGTATCCTTAGAACCCGGTCCCCCAAATCTGGTGTACGCACAGTCCGCTAACCCCCTACACGTTCGCCTGCCTGAAAAGGAGCATGACCAAACAGGGCTTAAAATGTTTTGTGATGTTGTTGATGTCTGTGAGGCTGCTTGTTTTGGTATAACCGTGCTGCCTTTAGACGGTTTCTATCTGCTTGGCGTACACAAATACGACCTCGGCTTGTTCCTAACATGAGCACTGGTCTATAGTGTTGCCTACGGTACGTTACATCAATCACAAAGCCTGCAACACACAAGGAATACACAGCACGTGGTCAGAGGAACTGTCATTTGTCAACGCTATCCATCCTGGCAGCGATGCTTTTCCAGACATACAGGGTGTTACAAAAATGACCGGTATATTTGAAACGGCAATAAAAACTAAACGAGCAGCGATAGAAATACACCGTTTGTTTGCAATATGCTTGGGACAACAGTACATTTTCAGGCGGACAAACTTTCGAAATTATAGTAGTTACAATTTTCAACAACAGATGGCGCTGCAAGTAATGTGAAAGATATAGAAGACAACGCACTCTGTGGGTGCGCCATTCTGTACGTCGTCTTTCTGCTGTAAGTGTGTGCTGTTCACAACGTGCAAGTGTGCTGTAGACAACATGGTTTATTCCTTAGAACAGAGGACTTTTCTTGGGTTGGAATTCCACCGCCTAGAACACAGTGTTGTTGCAACAAGACGAAGTTTTTTACGGAGGTTTAATGTAACCAAAGGACCGAAAAGCGATACATAAAGGATCTGTTTGAAAAATTTCAACGGTCTGGGAACGTGACGGATGAACGTGCTGGAAAAGTAGGGCGACCGCGTACGGCAACCACAGAGGCAATGCGCAGCTAGTGCAGCAGGTGATCCAACAGCGGCCTCGGGTTTCCGTTCGCCGTGTTGCAGCTGCGGTCCAAATGACGCCAACGTCCACGTATCGTCTCATGCGCCAGAGTTTACACCTCTATCCATACAAAATTCAAACGCGGCAACCCCTCAGCGCCACTACCATTGCTGCACGAGAGACATTCGCTAACGATATAGTGCACAGGATTGATGACGGCGATATGCATGTGGGCAGCATTTGGTTTACTGACGAAGCTTACTTTTACCTGGACGGCTTCGTCAATAAACAGAACTGGCGCATATGGGGAATCGAAAAGCCCCATGTTGCAGGCCCATCGTCCCTGCATCCTCAAAAAGTACTGGTCTGGGCCGCCATTTCTTCCAAAGGAATCATTGGCCCATTTTTCAGATCCGAAACGATTACTGCATCACGCTATCTGGACATTCTTCGTGAATTTGTGGCGGTGCAAACTGCCTTAGACGACACTGCGAACACCTCGTGGTTTATGCAAGATGGTGCCCGGCCACATCGCACGGCCGACGTCTTTAATTTCCTGAATGAATATTTCGATGATCGTGTGATTGCTTTGGGCTATCGGAAACATACAGGAGGCGGCATGGATTGGCCTCCCTATTCGCCAGACATGAACCCCTGTGACTTCTTTCTGTGGAGACACTTGAAAGTCCAGGTGTACCGCCAGAATCCAGAAACAATTGAACAGCTGAAGCAGTACATCTCATCTGCATGTGAAGCCATTCCGCCAGACACGTTGTCAAAGGTTTCGGGTAATTTCATTCAGAGACTACGCCATATTATTGCTACGCATGGTAGATATTTGGAAAATATCGTACTATAGAGTTTCCCAGGCTGCAGCGCCATCTGTTGTTGACAATTGTAACTACTGTAATTTCGTAAGTTTGTCTGCCTGAAAATGTACTGTTGTCCCAAGCATATTGCAACAAACGGTGTATTTCTATCGCTGCTCGTTTAGTTTGTATTGCCGTTTCAAATATACCGGTCATTTTTGAAACACCCTGTATATGTTCATCGGACCTTTCTTCCTCCATTTCCAGTCAGGAATCAGTCACTGCAGTTTGTCGGGTTTATTAATGTTCACCTGTATACGCAAATGATCTGACCGATAGGGTGAGCACCAATCTGCGACTGTTTTCCTACGAAGCTGTAGTGTACAGAGAAATGTCGTCGTTAAGTGACTCTTGGAGGACGATTGGGAAACGTTTTCTATTTTACGTGACGAATGGCAGCTTGCTCTTATTGTGGAAAAATCTAAGTCAAAGCAGATGAGAAGCAAAAAAAACCTGTAATTTTCGAGTACGGCATTAATGGTAAGTGCTTGCTACTGTCATGTCATTTAAATATCTATACTTCATGTTGCAAAGCGACATGGAGTGGAACGAGCAGGTAAAATCATTGAAGAGAAGGCGAGTGATCAGCTCCAGTTTACTGGAAGGATCCTAAGAACGTGTAGCTTATCGACTGGGTGACTTTTGTTAACGTTTAAAAGCCTAGCCGGCCAGTGTGGCCGAGCGGTTCTAGGCGCTTCAGTCTGGAACCGCGCGACAGCTATGGTCGCAGGTTAGAACCCTGCCTCGGGCATGAATGTTTGTGATATCCTTAGGTTATTTAGGTTTAAGTAGTTCTAAGTTCTAGGAGACTGATGACCTCAGATGTTAAGTCCCATAGTGCTCAGAGCCATTTTTTAAAAGCCTTCGTGGCAACGTTGATGACGCATCTACGTGATTATTCAGTTATTCACAATAAAGTGCGTGTCAATCGGTTCAATGAACCACCTTCAAGCTGTCTCTCTAACGTTCCACTCTCGAACGGCGCTCGGAAAAAACGAGCACTGAAATTTTTCTGTGCGAGCCCTGATTTCTCTTATTTTATCGTGATGATCATTTCTCCCTATGTAGTTGGGTGCCAGCAGAACGTTTTCGCAATCGGAGGAGAAAACTGGTGATTGAAATTTCATGAGAAGATCCTGTCGCAACGAAAAACGCCTTTGTTTTAATAACTGCCACTCCAATTCACGTATTATGTCTGTGGCACTATCTCCCCTACTTCACGATAATACAAAACGAGTCCATCCTTTTTGGATCAGACTGACCGCCCTTGCAACTTGCACTTCTTTAAGATGTTGCTTTGCTTGTGCTTGGTTGAATTCAAAGTGCTATCTGTATACCTCACTAGAAAACACTGGGACACCAGTGCTCACTTCCTTCTGAGGGGTCACATGACACAGTAATGCATAACACAGTCAATAAGTGCCGAATGATTTTAACCTCTACATTTAAAGCGAAGATCTCAAACATTGCAACAAAATCACAAATACCGTCTGTATCAAAAAATTCAAATGGCTCCAAGTACTGTGCGACGTAACATCTGAGGTCATCAGTCCCCTAGACTTAGAACTTCTTAAACCTAACTAACTTAAGGACACCACACTGATCCATGCCCGAGGCAGGATTCGAAACTGCGACCGTAGCAGCATCGCGGTTCCGGACTGAAGTGCCTAGAACCGCTCGGCCACAACGCCCGGCACCGTCTGTATCAAAATAGATTTAACGCATCGGACATTGATACATACGTTCCTATAATTCCTTTGAACAGTGTTTTTGCACCGAATTGCATACAGTAACATAAGGATGTGTAACGCTAAAAACGTCTGTGCGTGAGAGCGTTCTGTAATCGAGTTTCGAATTCTATAAGTTCGTCCTCACATGGACCACTCTGTCCTTGAATATCACAACGTCAGACTACACAAAAGCGCTGCGACATCTTCAAAAATGTGACTCCTCCTTGGGTTCACTTTCGTCGATCATCATCCACACAGTTCCAATTTGGCACTATCTGATGTTCACCTGTTTCCAAAACTTAAAGAACACCTCAGAGGACTTCACTGTGACAGTGATGCAGCGGTGCAAGCTGAGGGAAGGTTGTGGCTCCATCAATTAAGTCAGACATTGTACAGTGACGGTACCAACAAACTGGTCTCTCTTTAGGGGAAATGCTTCCGTTCCACTGTGACTATGTTGATAAGTGAATATGAAAAATAAAGTTGCAGAATTTTCATAAAATTTATTATATTTAAAAGGCTTTAAGAGTTTTCACATAAAAAATTCGGAGACATTAATTATCAGCACGTTCTCGTATATATAAGGCGTGTTTTTTTAAAGTAAGTACCGTTTTGAAATAAAAAAATACGTGCTAAGATATCTCAATAATTTTATTTTTACATGAAATCCTGTACCTTAATGTACTTTTCTACATAATTTCCGTCAATATTGGGCATTTGTCATAACATTGTACCAGTTTTTGAATACCCTCCTCATAGAAGTCTGCCGCCTGACTTGTTAACCACTGCATCACCACTATTTTGACTCCGTCATGGTCTTGAAGGCTCTGACCGCCCAGGTGTTCCTTCAAGTGCAGAAACAGATGGTAGTCACTGGGCGCAAGATAGGGGCTGTACGGAAGGTGTACTAGATCTTCCCATCGAAAAGATGTGATGAGATCTTTGGTCTGATTCGTCACATGCGGACGGGAATTGTCTTGCAGCAAAACGATGCCCTTGCTCAACTTCCATGGACTGTTGCTTTTATTCTGGTGTAACTTAGGCCACCCACGTTTCATCGCCCGTAACAATTTGGTTTAAGAAATCATCACGGTCGCTGTGGTACTACTCAAGGAAAGTTCAAATGGTTGAAATGGCTCTGAGCACTATGGGACTCAACTACTGAGGTCATCAGTCCCGTAGAACTTAGAACTACTTAAAGCTAACTAACCTAAGGACATCACACACATCCTTGCCCGACGCAGGATTCGAACCTGCGACCGTAGCGGTCGCGCGGTTGCAGACTGCGCCTAGAACCGCTCGGCCACTGCGGCCGGCCAAGGAAAGTCAATGCACTGTCTAATCGTTTGGTTTTGTGCACATCCTTTAACGTTTTCGGTACTCAACGTGCGCACAATTTTACAAAACACTACGAGAAACATTAGGAAAGTCACCCACAAGGAGTAAATCGTAAAGCGTCTCTTTTGTCTCACCTTATTGTCCACTTCCTGCACCAAACTTTCATTAACGACGGAAGGACGCCCACTCCGTTGTTCATCATGCACATTTGTGCGGCCATCTTCAAATGCTGTCACCCACTTTCTTACCATTCCATAACTAATAATGTTTTCTCCGTAAAGTGCACAGATCTCACGATGAATATCGATCGCTTTTAGGCCTTTAGCACTAAGAAATCTTATAACAGCCCGTACTTCACAGTCGGTGGGACTCATGATAAGCGGAGGCATCTTAAACGCTCAGTACACAACGTAAACAAGGAAGAATCAGACTGTAATCGCGTCAGGCTTTCACGTAAAAACAAAATTATTGAGATATCTTAGCACGTCTTTTTTTTAATTTCAAAACGGTACTTACTTAAAAAACACACCTCGTATCTTCCCGCACCAACTGTTGCAGGAACGCTAGTTGATCCCGAGCTAACGTGCCATATAGGATGCGTGTTCCTGTGTGATTCTGCCACAGTGTAGTCAGCGCGGTGTCGTCGTGACGCCACGGTTTTCCGTGCGTCCTGACTATCCCATCAGTTACAGGCATGCACTGCGGCGAATGTGTCGACAAGAAATTCCCTCCAGGGAATCTCCTCCTCCGTACAATCGCAACGCCGCCGGTTGGCAAAGCGAAAGCAACTTTGCTGCTACTGGAGTCATTACACAATGCGCATTGTGTGTAAAGCGCGTGGCCGTGGCTGGCAGGAACCACTGGGATGCTGCCGCGCTGCGCTTTTGTTTACGCCGCCCACTGGCTCCGCTGGTGCCCGGCCAGGAAGTATGCGTCACATGAAAACACCTGCGGCTGACTGCAGCAGCTGCGAGGGCCTAGTCTTTTAACTCTGCATCTTCACGCACTGCTGTTTGGTGAATAAAATACGAGCTTACCAGATTTACTACTAGATTCAAGACTTCATTGCAGAGAGAACTCGACACGTCGGTTTTTACGGAACAAAATCGAGAGCTGTAAAGATAACTTCCCGAGTGCTCAGGTGAAGTGTGATAGGATCATTACTGTGTGCAATGTAAATAAATGATCTAGTAGAAAGCATCGTTATCTCTTTAAGACTGTAGGGCTGTTAATAAGACAGCAGGAACTGCAGAATGCAGTGTCGACCTACAGAATGACCTACAGAGATTATTGAATGGTGTATTGTGTGAATTGAACCGGGGACCTAGAAACGACGGAGAGGCTCAGTGGTTCATAACCCCACGACAGGTCACAGCAGCCCACCCACCCCACCGTCGCCCCACACGACACAACAAACCCAGGGTTATTGTGTGTGTCAGCTATCAATGGTCCCCGGAACCCTTCCTCACCCCCCCTCCCCCGCTGACCCCCCCCTCCCCCACCACCACCACTCTACTGGGAATGTGTCATACCAGACGAGTGTAACCCCAAATGTTTGCATGCTAGAGTAATTATGGTTCACGCGTACGTGTATGGTTCAAACGGCTCTAAGCACTATGGGACTTTTAACATCTGAGGTCATCAGTCCCTTAGACTTAGAACTACTTAAAACTAACTAACCTAAGGACAACTTACACATCCATGCCCGAGGCAGGATTCGAACCTGCGACCGTAGTAGCAGCGCGGTTCCGGCGCGAAGCGCGTAGAACCGCTCGGCCACAGCGGCCGGCTCACCTACTTGGAGACAGTGTTTGCGAAGCAATCGCTGACATAGTGTAAATAAGGAGGAATAAGGGGAACCAGCCCGCATTCGCCAAGGTAGATGGGAAAGCGCCTTAAAAACTATTCACCGGACCTCGACACTAATCCGCCGGGCGGATTCGTGCCGGGGACCAGAACGACTTCCCGCTCTGGAAGCAGCGCGTTAGACCGCGCGGCTAGCCGGGAGGGCCTTGTTGAATGGAACCGGTACTGGCACTTGACTCTGAACGAAAATAAATGTAACGTACTGCGCATAAATAGGGAAAAAAATCCACTTCTGTACAACTACACTATTTATAACAAATTACTGGAAACAATATTCTCCGTAAAAATCTAGGAATAACTATCGAGAGGGTCTTAGGTGGAATGACCATAAAAAACAAGTATTAGGAAAAGCAGATGTCAGACAGTTTCATAGGAAAAAACTCATCTACGAAAGAAGTGGATTACAAGGTGCTTGTTCGACCGATTCTTAAGTATTGTTCAACAATATGTGGCCCTTATGAAGTAGCACCGATAGAAGAGATAAAGAAGATCCAACGAAGAGCTGCGCGTTGCGTCACGCTCAAATTAATTAATTTTCGCATGTATGATGCTTTTCAAGTATGCATTGTTAATTCCATGTCTAAAATATCTGCACAATTTCATCTGCAAGGCAAAAAAAGTGCAATGTTTACATCTCGTACACCCTCACACACACATACATTCATCAAACTGGTGTTTAAAACATGATTGTGAGCTGTCAAGTATGTGTCCTAATGCTATTTCTGCGCTTAAATAGTTTCAATTAACAAACATTTTACATTCCAAGTTTGGCCCAAAAGATCGATTCCAACCTCAGTAGGTAGAAAATACATGCTAGTTAAAATACTGGGCAAACACAGAAACCATTATGCATTCTGATTGTAATTATTTGAGTCTACTTGTAACGTAGCAGAGTATTACGAGTTGTCACCTTGCACTCAAAGCGTACCTTCCCTTGGAGCTGGGAGGGGAGCAGATGTTGGTTCTCACGCTGGCACAGCTGACGCTGGCTACGGGGCCGAGCGAGCCGTGTATTTGACTAACACTGCGTGGAATACGTTACATATACTATCTGTGAATCTGAAGAAGTAGTGTTAATTATTAACAGATCATTTTTATACTTAGTGTACAAAGTTGTATGGATAATACAACCGTTCTGTTAAGATTTCAAATCAATAACTTCAATGCTTTCAGAGCAATAAATTTTGATCTAAAACATATAATAACATGCTGCTCTTGTTAGTTAGGGACTGTAATGTACTAATTGAAACTAAAACCAAAAGGACATGTTCATATAATCTAATTTTCTGGAATTTTCTTTAGTTTTATGAGTGCAGATTTATGTCGTAATTGGAAGTACATTGGAAGATTAATATTTCATCGTGTTTTCGTTGTGTGACTGTCTTGAAGAGACAGAGAGTGAGTGGAGGACATACATAAAGTGAAAATGTGACATTTTAGCCGGCTCCAGTGGTCGAGCGTTTCTAGGCTCTTCAGTCCAGAATCACGTGACCGTCGCAGGTTTGAGCCCTCCCTCGGGCATGGATGTGTGTGATGTCCTTAGGTTAGTTAGGTTTAAGTAGTTCTAAGTTCAATGGGCTAACTAAATTTAGTGGAAGGGGTTCAAGGCTTTCCTATTTTTAGTTAGCTGGTAACATAACGTCGAAAAAGCAGTTAAGTTTACCATTGGAAATTTTATTCCACTCACAAAACATTGTTTATAAATTGCACTATTGATAAAAGGAAGTGTTTTAATACAGGATAGTAAAAACCAACTGCGTTCAACAAAAATGTAAACGAATATTCCCTGAATGGGTTTCCAAGTTCTACACTGGATCGAAGGATGACCTATGCCATATCACATCTATAATCTAGGTTTTAATTAAGTTTCACAAAACAGAAAACTAACCTTCTGGTCTACAGTGACCCTCAATTATCTTTAATTACTTATTTAACTTGTCGTAAATTACAGTGGCTGATGTGGCCTCTCAATAACTATATAACAGAAAAATCATCGCGTTTCAGAATTTGACTTCAAGTGGCAAATGTGAACACCATGAGCTTTAATTGACGATCGACACTAGTATTACGCAAAAAGGGGTGTACAGATGAGACTTCTGCAGTTCTGACTGAAGCTTTATGCTTTGTTATGCGGCATCGCGTGCGTTCATTACCTTGTTGGTGTTCGTCAGGGGACGGCGGCCGGCGCAGCAGCCATCCAGCTCGCCGTCTCGGAAGTAACTAACCTCTCCTAACTTCTCCTTACTACCATTTACCGAAGTTGGTTTAAGAAAAACTATCTGGCTGTGTTTTCATCTGACCAATCAGGGTCTCAATGTTAACCTTAAGCTCCGCCTACAAAAATTCTGTATATCCAATGAGAAACGTTATACTTTTCGTGGTGGGGCAATGTTTTTAAAGTTTGCAACGTAACAGAGACGCGAAAAAGTCTCACGCTGAAACTTGCAGCCGGTGTGGTCCTTCTAGCGTTATCGTAAGATCTATACTGTTTTTCTGGAGGGCTCTAGCTTTTCAAATGGGCTGGGGGGTGGTCCTTGACGTAACAAAGACGCGAAAAAGTCTCACGCTAAAACTTGCGGGTGGTGTGGCCCTTTTTGTGTTATCGTAAGATCTATACTGTTTTTCTGGAGGGCTCTAGCTTTTAACTTAGGCTGGGCGGTGGTCCTTGACGTAACAGAGACGCGAAAAAGTCTCACGCTAAAACATGCAGCTGGCGTTGTCATAATGGTTAGCTGGCGACGTGGGTGTCCAGTCCGTCCCTTATCGTAGGGCCTTCTAGGTTGACATGGTACTGCTCTCGGCTTATGTTCTCGTTTCTCCCCTCAGAACTGCGTCTGTCTCACGTTGGGAAGGTATGAGATGCATTTAGGCATTCTTGTGTTAGTCTGTGGTATTCCATTTGCTCACTCGTTACTCGTATTACTTTGGTTAATTTAATGTCACAATTTATTCGGAGCTATGTGACATACTACTGGATTTGGCTATCATGTCAGGGTTTGCAATCTGCTTGGTTGACATTAGGAATACCGCTATTACATAAGTGCTCGAGATGACCTGACTGGCTGTTTTACATACAAGCCTGTAGGAATTCAACATTTCCCTCGCGTTTGAGTAGGGGTTTGTGCCTCAGCTCTATGAGTCGAGAGAGTTGCTTGGGAGGCGTCTTCTGGTAAACACCTATGTCAAATCATCAGATTTACTCAAAATGAGTAAATTCGCGCTTTTCATCAGTTCTCGTGTCTCTGACATAGAGCGACTACAGTGTTGAGTATCTTGTGAAAGTTTAAACTGTGTGAGTGGTTTATTTTAGGGTATATTTGCGTGTGAATACTGCACGTCGTGCATAAACTCCACGTAACGAGACATTATGGCGAGCGCTTCTTTACAGGAAGGCTACCGAACGATTGAATGTGTTAACTCGCAGGTAGTAGCGGGTCAGTGACTGTTTAGGACGTCTAAAATATCGGGTCGGACTACGTATCTTCTGGCTGTTTTTGGGTGTAAACGTGTTACAGAAACAGTCAGTGGCATTACATAATTAGTGCTGGGATATAAAATACAGACTTGATAGCCATTTTTCTTCTTTTAAAGACAATAAACGAACTAAAACGAAATTTTTGACTTTTTTTAAATGACTCGTGCAAGAATCCCGAACGCTCTATAGTTTAACTGACTTCCAGCTACTACCCATGGACTGCAGTTATGTGCCCTTTGCGTGGCAGGTATATAGTCGAATTTTCGACAGCGATGCTTTTGTCGGCTAAACCAGTATCTACCGTGACAGAGTGTCGGGACAGACAGCCTCAAGCCTATCAAGATAGATGGACTGATTGTTTAATGAATAGTGAGAGTGCAACTCACCCCGACAAATACTCTTGGTCTAAAACTCATCGCACCCTCAAATTAAATGTTTCCACATCTGTAAGTGTTACAATGGTATCTAAACACATAAAGAGTGTTGAAATATAAACTGACTCTTAGTACTATCACCTAACGTTTTTCAGTGGTGTTTCACCATAAACTTAGGAGGGGTGAAGATAATTCATCACTAGAAAGAAATATAATCGATGATACTGATTGGCAATTATTGATTTTTATGACAAATAACTGGGTAGAGTTGATGTTAAGTGCAATTCGAACTGCAGGAAGATTTGCCCGTCAGAGCTATGATGCCAGTGCTGCCCAAAATGTTTACCAACGTCCTATAAAACGTTCACCAATCATAACTATGGTGCCAAGGTTCTCGAAAATGTTTACAGGCTGTACTTCCTTATAATCAGCTACTAAATGATGCCAACATGTAATAAAAGTACGCAATATAAAAAACTACACAAGCACAACATAGCAAAACACCAAACTACAATGGAAGGAAGAAGATATTTTAACGATTTTATTTGATCCGACCCTTAAAATTTGAGGGCGTGTACTTTGTTTACGCACACAACACGACTAAAGATGGTGACAGAGATGTAACATCTTAAGAGAAGCTTGCGGCGTCAGTATCTCAAAAGTATAACTATTTATCACTGGCCGAGTGCAAAGACACAAGACGGTTGTATACACATATAGTTACGGATCTCAAAACTCAAAGTTTTCAATAAAATAAAATTGCACCAAACTAATAATGCAAACACAGTGGTCGTTTAAATTAAATATTTGCAGATTTGAATGTGTTGTATTAGTTATTCAAAACATGGAGCTTGCATATTGGCGATTCTGATAAAAACTTATAAATTAAGCAACAGTTGTGAAAGACAAAAGTTCGATTGCTGTACCAAATTTTTGTAGGCTCTATGGACCTACAAGCCGGGTGGAGTGGCCCCGCGGTTTGAGGATTGCACGGCCCCTCCCGCCGGAGGTTTGAGTCGTCCCTCGGGCATGGGTGAGTGTGTTGCTCTTAGCATAAGTTAGTTTGAGGTAGTGTGTAAGTCTAAGGACCGATGACCTCAGCAGTTTGGTCCCTTAGAAATTCACACACATTTGAACATTTTTGGACCTGTAAATTGAACATTTTCATGCCTAAATTGTCTGTATAAGTTATTAAAATACACGCAGCTCTCTTATTGAAACTACTGAAGTAAATTATAGGTTAGTAGATGACCATAGTTCGGTCTCTGCACCACGCATTAGATTCATAAAAACTGGTTCCAAACCATGCGCATGAGCACTGTTGCAGATCTAACTTACACTTAAGGTGCACAGACCAGAGTTAGCAATGATAACATATTGTCCTCAAAAATGCAGTATACACATATCTCGGAATGCATAGCAATGTGATGAAATTCGTTTTGTTGATACTACTAAAACCATTGAGAAGCTAGAGCTGTTCCATCACCTAATCCAGTGTTGGTTCAATGGATCCATGGAGTAGGTTCATCATTATTTATCTAGAGGGGGCCGTCCGGTGTGGCGGAGCGCTTCTAGGCGCTTGTCTGGAACCGCGAGACCGCTACGATCGCAGGCTCGAATCTTGCCTCGGGCATGGATGTAAGTGATGTCCCTAGGTTAGTTAGGTTCAAGTAGTTCTAAGTTCTAGGGGACTGGTGACCTCAGATGTTAAGTCCCATAGTGCTCAGAGCCATTTGAACCATTTTTTCTTGATGGGATTTAACTTTCTCATGTGCAACGGTCAGTTTTTCACTTTATTTTCCACATCTTCAGGCAATAATCTAAGCTTATTGAAGTTCCTCTTCTCAATTATTATAATCTACTTTCGAAACCAGCAAGAAAACTAATCAGTCTACCAACTCATATCGGTTGATGTCTCTTGGCGCTTTTGTTGGAGACCACCTTTCATTTGGAAACATCATCTTCCTCATCTTCTTCCTCATCATAACATGATTCTCATTGTAATTATCCTCTTCTTTTTACACTCCACTTTCAGTTTTCATAAATAAATCGACTTTAACATCTTCGTCCTAGTCGGTCTTGTTCTGGAAAAGCTGTCCCAATCACTGTAGCGATTGAGAAACGGATCTGATGAGAAGTTTAAGCGCATGCTTCTTCGATCACAAATTCCCTTTTGACAAAACCTGGTGAGATTTCTTGTATCCAACAGCCGATATGTATGTCATCATCTCTCAATTATGATTCACCACAACTTATATCCAATGCAAGCTTAATATCATGGATATGTTTATAGCCTCTTTTTCAGTTTACTTGTGTGTAGGAGAAATTTCCTTGGTTATAACTGGTAGTCCTGTGAGTTTTACCATAATTTCGAAATCTCTGTTGAGTAATTCTTTACAAGAGGTTTAGTTTTAAACAAAAGACGTCTTATTTCTGGATATTTTATACGGTGAATTATTGAATCATCTTCATCACAGTCTACCAGTGAATCACTAATCACCCATACATTTCATATTGGTTCAAATTTGATTCCGTGTACAGTATCACTTATCTTGTCTGTTATACGAAAAATGTTGCCAGTTTATTCCCTGACTCTGCTACAAGTTTCTGTCATGACTCTTCGTCATCTGTGTCACCGTCTTCGACATTGTACTCATCATCATCATCATCATCATCATCATCTTCCTCCTTCTCCTCCTCCTCCTCCTCCTCCTCTTCCTCACTGAGCAAGGTGGTGCTTTGGTTAGCACACTGGACTCTCATTCAGGAGTACGACGGTTTCTGTGATTTCCCTAGAATCATTCCAGGCAAATATCTGGCTGTTTCTTTTGAAATGGCACAGCTGATTTCCTTCCCTCTCCTCGACAGAATCAAAGCTTGTGCTCTGTCTCTAATGACCTCGATATCTACGGGACGTTAAACCCAATCTTCCATTTTTTCCTCCTCCTCCTTCTTCTCTTCCAGTTTCCCTGTCCTCTGATCTTATAAATGCATTATTTTCTTTGGCTTCATCTCCTTTATTTTGGCCTGTCTTCTTCTTTCAATATAGGCGTTCCAGTCTTTGTAACGGTCGAGAAAAGTGCTTAAATACATTTTACAATACAGAATCAGCTTCAGCTTTCCTTCTTTACAGCAACGTCAGTTTTCTCCAGATAATTAGTTGAAATTTCAACATCTAACTTTTAAGACTAACCATTAATCCAACGGAATTGGGAGACACGTTGATGGACACATTGCTCAATCAACAAGTGAACTAATTATAAGTATGTGTCTCTATTTAAAGCAGTGCTCACATTCAGTGGATGATGTCATACACAAACGTAAGTATTGAAATTCAAATTGTGTCATTTGCATATGCCATTTAAAAGCTGAAACAGACCAGAATGGATCGAATGGAACAGATCAGAATGGAATGGATCAGCGCACAGTGTTAAAAAATGGAACAGGCCACTGTTTAAAGAAATTAAACGAGTTATCGCATATAAAACAGAACGAGTCATCATTTAAAGAAACAAAATGGATCACAGTTTAAAAAAATGGGAGTTGTGTGGCAAATTGATACATTCCAGAGGCAAGTTGATGCGCTTTTGAGCAAGTTTTAACTGTTTCAGGGCAAGTTGATGCAGTTTCCGAGCGAGTTGTAACACTTTGGTGTAAGTTCATATATTCTCAGGGTCAAGTTGATACAGTTTTGGGCAACATTTTTAATGATTTGCTGAGACTGAAAGGAAGGAAGAAAGATTATAGTTGACATCGTGGTCATGGGAGACAGTCTTTAAGATTGGCTGGGGAGGAAGGGGAGGGAGATGTAGAGTACAAAGCACAACTGGGATAGTTCCACCATTTGAATTCTCCCTTTTTTTTAAATTTTCCACTATTAAAATTCTGTTAGTTCTGCTTTCTGATTTGCTGTTTTGTTGTACACTAAGCTGCGATTGGCTGGAGAGGAGAGGGGACTTGGTAAGGGGATGTGGTTTGATGGTATTATGGATAAGGATCATGATGTCACTGATAAGGCCGCCACTGTGTGTAGGCAACCTGCCCTAAAATTTGCGTTTTTCGAGGTCAAGTGGGCATTATCCTGGATTTTGGCGTTGGCAGTGTAATATATTTCAATAGTACATTTAAGTGCAAATTGGACTGCAGTCCTGGTAGCCCTACTACTTGAGGAACGATGTGAAATGAGATGAACATACAAGATTTATAGTACGAAAAGGAATGTAAAACTTAAAACGATTTGTTGCTACACAAACAGTACGAATTCAGTTCTTGTAAAATCACAACTAGCACTTTTCTCACATAAAGTTACTAGTGCTTTCGGCCAGAGATCTTAAGTTGATTTCACATTTCTGTATTTCCGTAAGGATTTTGGCACTGTAGCAGCTTCTTATCAAACTGCGTACATATGGAGCATCGTCTCAATTCTGGGACTCGATTCGTGACTTTCAGTAAAATAAGTCACAATTCGCGGTAATTATCGGCATTCCTTGAGTGAAACGTTAGAGATATGTGGGGTTCCAAAAGCTGTATTATAGACCCTCTGATGTTCGTAATATATATAAACGATTTAGGAGATAATCTGAGCAGCCATTTAGATTGTTTCCATAATTATGGTGCCGTCGTTTACCATCTATAAAGTCATCAGGAGATGGAAGCCAACTACAAAACAATTTAGGAAAGTTACCTCTTTGGTACGAAAAGTGGCAGTTGACACTAAACAATAAAAATCCCCCACACGAGCACAAAAAAGTTAAATTTCGGTTTTACAACAATTTGACAAAATACCTAGAGATTACAGTTACAAACATCTTAAACTGGAACCATCACACAAACAATGTTGTGATGAATGCGAGCCAAAGACTGCGCTTTATTGACAGATAACTTAGAAGATACAACAAATCTACTAAGGAGACTGCTTTTCTGCCCTCCTATGGATTATTGCTGCACTGTATGATAAGACTGATGGAGCACATCGAAGAAGTTCAAAGAAGGGCATTTGTTTTGTATTAGCGCGAAGTAAGGGAGAGAGTGTCATGAACGCGATAGGTGGTGGGGCAATAATTAAAACAAAGTCAACTTTCGATGCGGCGAGAACTTTATACGAAATTTCAGTCCCGAACTTACTGCTCCGAATTCGAACTTTTTTCTCACCTACGTTGGGAGAAATGACCATAGTAATGAAATAAGAGAAATCAGAACTCGGACGGTAAGATTCGAGTGTTCATTTTTCTCTCATACTATTCGACAGTGGAACGGTCGAGAAACAGTCTGAAAGAGATTCCATCAACTCTTTACCAAGTACTGAAGTATTGGATTGGGTTGTTTGGAGAAAGAAACCAGACAGCGAGGTCATCGGTCTCATCGGATTAGGGAAGGATAGGGAAGGAAGTCGGCCGTACCCTTTCAAAGGAACCATCCCGGCATTTGCCAGGAGAAATTTAGGGAAATCACGGAAAACCTAAATCAGTATGGCCGGATGCGGGATTGAACCGCCGTCGTCCCGAATGCAAGTCCAGTGTCTAACCACTGCGCCACCTCGCTCGCTGTACTTAGGTGTGAGTTGCAGAGTAGTCCTATAGATGTAGATGTAATGCAGTTTTTCTAAGACAATGGCTGAGTGATTACGTGTAGACAGTACGACTGGCATTAGATAGGAAGGGTCAATAAACAGTATTAAATCAGGTGATCAACTAATGACCTGAAAAGCTTCCGCCCGGTCCTGATTTCCACAGTTCTACTCACTTTTCACTTTAGTTAGTGAGGCATGTGCTCCTGTTCAGACAGCTGCTGCTGTAGTTTTTCAAATGCCCAGAAAGGTGTGGCCACTAAATGTGATACAGTGTGACGCTCTTCTTTCCTTCGTTTCCTCTAAGATTTTGCTGGAGCTGTAACGAGCCCTCCTCTTTGTTTAGCTTGTTTGCTGACAAGAAAGACTTGAAATGAAAATTCCCCCTCCTTCCTGTTTTCTGCTTGTTCTTTTTGTCCTCTCGTTCCATCAAAATGTACGCCTTTGGAGTCTCTGTGTGTGACGAGTTCTTTGACCAGACCGTGCCTGCAGGTGCTGTATCCAGCCGGCCTCCCTGACCCCACGGCCCAGCGATAACTTACAACGGCGAAGAGTCTGTGTGCCGTCGGTCTGTGTTACGTTTTTTCTGCGTCCCAAAAACTAAACTGCTTCCTTGTCTTTCCAATACAGCATTGAGCACTGCGTGACAAACATCGTTCAGAAACCACGTACCAGTCTGATGCCATCTCTCGTCATTCAGGTGCGATCAATGTTTACATTTTCCTGCTTCTGTGTGTGATTACAAAGTAAATAATTTACAGTTGAATTGTTTCACGCTGTTCTTCTTGTTCTGCCAGTCTCATCTCCACATGGATATCTTCTACTCCTAACAGTCTTGCTCTACTATACGTACTCTATTGTTCGTGCAGTCACGTAGGATAAGAGTGACGTAAATTGTGGATGACACTTACATGTTTCATGCCGCTGAATCTGATATTGTCTAGTAAAGTTTCGAGCAGCTTAATGATATAAACTGATGTATGCCGCTTCTCACAACAATAATATATTAAAAACAGGTTTTTTTTTTTTTTTACTGCGTTGTTAGGTCTCAAAGGATGGCGGTTGATAACATACGTATTCGTCTCGTATTTTGATAAGGTGACCATCCGTCCTTCTTTTTATGGACAGATAAGAGTTTAGTAACTCTGTCTCAAATTATTTCTAAAGTAAATCGGTACAACTGTTTCTCCCGAATTTAACTATTATGAAACGATTTATCCAGAACTGACTGTTTTACCGAAACTGTCTGACAAAGGTATTGTACTCTTGCCAAGGAGTACCCACTTACATTGTTACGCACAAGGCACAACAATGGTGTCTGCCAACACACGTACGTCGTCTGTACGCGCGAAATTACATCAGAGTGTATTGTGTATTAGATACTGTTACGCTATATTACACTATAGGGTAATTCCAAGGAAATGCGACATTTTTGTCATAATTAAAATTTTCTTCCACTTAATCATGTAGCATGTCATATTAGAAGCTCAGGATGTGTAGTTTCTGAATTTGGCAACACTGCAACAATAAACGTAGCACGAGCTGTGCAATAGAAGCCCGAATCTAAACAGTAACAGTGCCTTGCGCAGAAGCCATTATTGGCAGTTTTCAGTGAACTAAAACGTAAGTCTTTACTCCTATATTAAACATATTTTATGTGGCATGCTATATGGTGAACTCCCCTGTCAATTAATGTAGGTATTCACAACACGTTGGCTATTATTGTGAGGGCAGATAATAATCATAGTAGCTTTGACGTCGGTGATACGTTAGTCACAAAACACGCAATTTTTTCACATTTTTACTGTGATTTCAGTTTTTTTAGCTATTGCATCCATAAACATTAGGACAGACATCCAATATAGCATACTGAGAAAGGGGATGCATAATATGCTTCTATAAAACTCTAATAGTAGGCGTGACAAACGCAACAGGAATTTTGTGACTCACGTAACCTTCATTATTTGTTTGTTACGTTTGTCACTGGCTTTACCGACATTTTATCTACCTCACTGGAAATAACAGCTTAATTTTACGATTTAATTTCAAAGAGACAATGTTAGTGTGTGTCAAAAATAACGTATAAAATATTTATGACAATTAATAGCCTACTTTTTTTGGTAGGAAAATTAGTTGAAGCGTCCATCATTGGCCACAATGGCTCCAGTGACACCAGCAGAACGGAAAAGAAGTCGAGCTAAGCAAGATCCACAGAAGAAGGAAATGGAGAGACAGAAAGCACGTGAAAATATGAAGAAACTCCGAGAAAGTAGGAAAGGTAACAAGAAAATTCAACAAAATGCGAGGGAAGCTTCAAGAATCCGTATGGAAACAGGCTACTGACTAAACAGCATCCCCTGCAATGCAAACAAGTTCGTCTGAAATATCACCATACAAAAGTGCTCGGTCACTACAAAGCGCTGTCAGAAAAGTGAATGAAGCTTTACCCAGCAGTCCTCGAAAACGAAGAAAATGGATAACGAAGTTATTTTCAACAAGTTTATGTAGCGCCTCTCTGTGTGACAGTATCAAGACATAGGTCAAGTGCAATCACTGAAGAAACGAAACAACTTATGCAAGTTTTTTTATGCAGTGATACAATTTCACGCCAGCTGCCTGGTAAGACAGATGTGAAAGTTGTCAGGGATGCACAAACAAAGACAAAGACAAGCATGGAAAAGAGGCTAATGATGTTAAATCTGAAGAAGGCCCACTTTTTGTTTAAAGAAAACTACCCTGATTTGAAAATAGGATTGTCAATGTTTTGCCAACTGCGTCCACCACATGTAGACTTGTTTGGCTCTTTGAGACAAGAAGTGTGTTGTTGTTTATACGGTGAGAACTTTGAATTCCTTCTTCGCCAGATCCATTTGCACACAAGTGCAGAAACATCCACAAGTGGCTTTGTACGTTCTGTTGTGTGTGATATGCATAACAAGAACTGTATGATAGAAATGCGTCACTTGTGCTTACCTTCCGAACAATTAGTAGACACCTTGGAATTCAAAGTGCAACAGTCAACTGAAGAACTTGAGAACTGCAAGATTCAACAAGTCACGCAGTGGGATAGAAGAGGTGCAATTGTGAAGCAAGAATGGAATCTTATTGAAGCAAGAGATGAACTAACATCTCAACTCCAGAAAGTAAAATTACACGTGTATAACATATACCGACAGGCATTAGAATTGCAGAAACAGAAAGACTCTCTCCAGCCAGGAAGTGTGATACTGCAAACAGACTTTGCTGAAAACTATTGTTTAAGACTCCAGAATGAAGTAATGGCAGCACACTGGAACAACGATTGTGCTGTGACAATACATACTGCAGTCATACATCATCGACCAGATTCTACCGAGGACGCCAAGCATCAGCGTTACGCTGTGATTTCAGATTGCACCAGTCACACATCTGCAGAAGTACAGATCTTCAACAAAGCCATCATAACACATTTTAGAGAATTTTGAGACAGTTGAAAAAATTACAGTATGGAGTGATGGAGCAGCCAGTCATTTCAAGAACAGGTATTCCATGGTAACTATGTCAGCGTGCCCAAAATATTCTGCTTGGAACTTTTTTGAATCGTATCATGCTAAGGGCGCACATGATGATGTGGGTGCTGTTGCAAAAAGATATGTGTGGAGGCGCGTTCTACAAGGTGACGAGCATATTTCGAATGCTAGAGAGTTCTATGACGTTCTTGTTGCTGGTAATTTGAATATGCAGGTACTGTTTGTCGCCGAGAGTGACATGCAAGAAGAAAAACGTGAACTGAGTAACTTTTTTAAACATGTAGCTCATGTCAAAGGTATCAAGAGAGCGCATTGTGTGAAACGAGTAGGAAATTTGCAGGTTTTGTTGTATGATAACACGGAAGATGTGGTTGCCATATCTGATAGTGTAAAATTTTTACACTCTCAGTCTACATAATAGCAATGATGATTCAGATAGCAGTATTCCCCAAGAAAGTAGTGAAGACTTTAGTAATGTCCTAACATTTGGTAATTCTGATTCTAGGGAACTACCTGTGCATGACTGGTGCATTGTTCAGTATGATAATCAGAGGTAGCTGGAGAAGTTGTTGGAGTGGATCGTGAAGATTCTAATTCTTTTCAAGTGTCTGTAACGATTCCTGCTGGCACATCTACATATAAATGGCCTGACAAAAAGTATCAAATCATTTACCACAAGAGTGACATTGCGAAGAAACTGCAATCACCACCATGCCCACTGAATCATCGTGGTCATTTCAAGTTCAGTGAGATGATATGAGATTTATCCAATGCTGTATGCTTTGTATTTACACATGTGCTTCAGTCATAGGGCTGTAGCTTATTTTGGAATAAAGATAATAGTTATGACCATTGTGTTACGTTTGGCACGTTACGTTTGTCACATCACCTTACTGATAAAATCTTCCTGCCTCCACCTAATAATTAGCCACACAGCAATAAGCAGCTGGTAAGCAGTGGGGTAGAGTACAGAGGTCACAGTCATATATTAAGGGTGAAACTAAACAGCATTGGCACTTGACAATAGTTGTTACAACATCAGTTGGTTTTTAAAGTGTCACGCGAATGTTACGTTTGTCACACTTTTTTAAATTGTATCTATAAATAGACTATTGTATTTATAGGCAATTTGTGAAACTCTCAAAGAAGCCTGGAAGTCGACCTATCATGTGTGGTATAAAGGTTGTGAAAAAGTAATCATTGTTGCCAAAAGGGAGGAGTTAAAATGTCTGTTGTAACTGAAAAATGTTACGTTAGTCACCATGGAATGACCCTATAGTGTGAATTATATGAAACTTGTGTTGAATTTTTTCATATGCTGTTGAAAAATACATACGGTATGTCTGCTCGCACTCCATCTTAGAATGTCCTAAAAATAAACAAAATTATGTACTTTTGTGATATATGAAAGTGGTATTTTCGAATTCATTGCATTAAATTAGAATTTTTTAGTATCAAAAAATTTTTAATGTGTCCCGAATTTTGGTCTCGAAAATATGATCACCTGAAGTTCAGAAGATTACAACATTTGCTGACTGAGAGGTCGTGACCCAAGACAAAAAGTTTGCGTAGAAACATTTGTATATTGCTCTAGTATTGTAGCTTCTGACGACTGAAAGATGAAAGTACGTCGACAGTACATATTTCTGCTGCAAAGTTAACGTACACTTGCAAAAGGCGTCGTCACCGGCCTGTAATTGTCCTCATTACTTAATGTTATTGCATTTATTGGCTACTTATTTTCCGGGCTTTTGATCTACAGCCTTGTTCGATGTTAAACTGATGATTCAAAACACTGCCGCGCTAAGCGGCCGCACGGTTTGAGGCGTCCTGTCAAGGACTGCGCGGCCCCTCCCACCGGAGGTTCGAGTCCTCCCTCAGACATGGGTGTGTATGTTGATTTTAGCATAAGTTAGTTTAAGTAGTGTGTAGGTCTAGGGACCGATGACCTAAGTAGTTTGGTCCCTTAGAAAATCACACACACACACATTCAAAACATTATGAGTGCAAGCAACCGAGTGAGTGATAGGGACCTAGCAATACTGCAGGCACGCGACGTGCTAAAGACGTACATAAGCGAAGCAGAGACGAATGGGGAGACTTGGTATATACCATACAGGCGGCAATAGCGAAATCCACTGACATTAACTACTTTGACCCAGCAGATTATTATGGCTCTGCGTCTGGGAGCGAGCATCCTCAAAAAAGCGAAGCTGTTGGGCTGTTCCTATGCTACTGTCGTGAACATCTACGGAAAAAGGTTGAAGCACGTTGAAACCATGATTAATTGACAAGGTACTGAACGTCCACGTCTTATACTAGGACTCGCAGATCTGATATTTCCTTACTGTGTAAAGTAGAATAAGCAGCGACCTGTGGCAGATATGACGGCAGAGTACAATGAGTTAGGCACAAGTGTTTGGGAGGATTTCGTTCATTGCACATTGTCGAAAATGGGAGAGGAGTAGGAGCTTAGTCTTAATTTCCCATCAACAACCTGGTCGTTAGAGACGGAGCACAAGCTCGGATTGGGGATGGGTCAGGAAGGAAATCGGCCGTGCCCTTCCAAAGGAACAATCCCAACTTCTGCCTGAAGCGATTTAGGGAAATTATGGAAACCCTAAATCAGGACTGCCGGTCGCGGGTTTGAACCGTCGTCCTCCCTAATGCGCCATCTCGCTCGGTGTTGGAAATGGGACTCCCAGCAGACGACCCCTACGACTTCCCATATTGACTCAATGAGATCGTCAGTTACGACTATGGTAGACACAGTATCACTAAGTTTGGACCCTGGAGCAATGAAAATTTTTACCTGATCGGATGAACCACATTGCTTGGTACATTAGATCGATGGTAGTGTCCAGATATGCCATCATCCAAGGACGGGACATTAACCTGGTCTTCGATGGGACCTTTGGTAGTGATAGAAGGTACCATAGCAGCTTTTGACTGCGTGAACATCTGTTGGACCACCTGCTTCCCTTGGTGCCTGATGTCTTCTCTATCGGCAGTGACGTCTTAGAGTGGAAGAAATGCCTGTGTCACAAGGTCTAAATCGTGCTGCAGTGGTCTCAGGAGTATGTGATGTCTTGGTCACCAAATACACCTGATTTGAACACGGTTGAACACACCAGGGACGCCATCAGATGCCAGCTCTGTGCCCACAAAACACCAGCCCAAAGAAACTACTTGATCTCAGGAAAGGCATACGTAGCCATACAATTCCTAAAACCTGCCATGTACTTGACGAATTCATACCACGTAGACTCCCTTCTCTATTGAGTTACAAAGGTGAACCAACACGTTATTATGCTGGCAGACAAAAGTTTTGGCTCATCGGTGTAGGAAATTACTTTCTGTCCGTTCCGTCGATATCACCCTTCTATTTATTCGTATTTTAGTCCACACTAGTCTCAATTTTGAGAATCGTAAATCACGTTATATTACCATAATCTTCATACTAATTCACAATTCGTGTGGCCTCAGAAACCTCGTTTCATTTACATTAATTGAGTTACAGTGTCTGCCTGAAGGTATCCACATATTGTATATACACTCCTGGAAATTGAAATAAGAACACAGTGAATTCATTGTCCCAGGAAGGGGAAACTTTATTGACACATTCCTGGGGTCAGATACATCACATGATCACACTGACAGAACCACAGGCACATAGACACAGGCAACAGAGCATGCACAATGTCGGCACTAGTACAGTGTATTTCCACCTTTCGCAGCAATGCAGGCTGCTATTCTCCCATGGAGACGATCGTAGAGATGCTGGATGTAGTCCTGTGGAACGGCTTGCCATGCCATTTCCACCTGGCGCCTCAGTTGGACCAGCGTTCGTGCTGGACGTGCAGACCGCGTGAGACGACGCTTCATCCAGTCCCAAACATGCTAAATGGGGGACAGATCTGGAGATCTTGCTGGCCAGCGTAGTTGACTTACACGTTCTAGAGCACGTTGGGTGGCACGGGATACATGCGGGTGTGCATTGTCCTGTTGGAACAGCAAGTTCCCTTGCCGGTCTAGGAATGGTAGAACGATGGGTTCGATGACGGTTTGGATGTACCGTGCACTATTCAGTGTCCCCTCGACGATCACCAGAGGTGTACGGCCAGTGTAGGAGATCGCTCCCCACACCATGATGCCGGGTGTTGGCCCTGTGTGCCTCGGTCGTATGCAGTCCTGATTGTGGCGCTCACCTGCACGGCGCCAAACACGCATACGACCATCATTGGCACCAAGGCAGAAGCGACTATCATCGCTGAAGACGACACGTCTCCATTCGTCCCTCCATTCACGTCCACGCTGTCGCGGCATGCTACCGGTGTTAAAGACTGCGATGGAGCTCCGTATGCCACGGCAAACTGGCTGACACTGACGGCGGCGGTGCACAAATGCTGCGCAGCTAGCGCCATTCGACGGCCAACACCGCGGTTCCTGGTGTGTCCGCTGTGCCGTGCATGTGATCATTGCTTGTACAGCCCTCTCGCAGTGTCCGGAGCAAGTATGGTGGGTCTAACACACCGGTGTCAATGTGTTCTTTTTTCCATTTCCAGGAGTGTATCTCAACTTGAACTACTGTTAATCTTTATTTTTATTTTTATTTTTATTCGAGCATGTCTCTTAGTCATGTTATTTAATGTGTGACTGATGGTTTGGCATATGTATACGAAACGTTTTGCTTTTACATTGCCGGAAAAAAGTGCAACAGCCTCAAGGGCAAGATTATTTCAAATGGTTCAAATGGCTCTGAGCGCTATGGGACTTACTTCTGAGGTCATCAGTCCCCTAGAACTTAGAACTTCTTAAATCTAACTAACCTAAAGACATCGCACACATCGATGCCCGAGACAGGATTCGAACCTGCGCCGGCCGGTGTGGCCGCTCGGTTCTAGGCGCTTCAGTCTGGAACCGTGGGACCCTTCATTCGATCCCTGCGAAACCCTATATTTCAACAGGATAATGCACGGCCGCATGTTGCAGGTCCTGTACGAGCCTTTCTGGATACAGAAAATGTTCGACCGCTGCCCTGGCCAGCACATTCTCCAGATCTCTCACCAATTGAAAACGTCTGGTCAATGGTGGCCGAGCAACTGGCTCGTCACAATACGCCAGTCACTACTCTTGATGAAATGTGGTATCGTGTTGAAGCTGCATAGGCAGCTGTACCTGTACGCGCCATCCAAGCTGTTTGACTCAGTGCCCAGGCGTATCAAGGCCGTTATTACGGCTATAGGTGGTTGTTCTGAGTACTGATTTCTCAGGATCTATGCACCCAAATTGCGTGAAAATGTAATCTCATGTCAGTTCTAGTATAATATATTTGTCCAATGAATACCCGTTTATCATCTGCGTTTCTTCTTGGTGTAGCAATTTTAATGGCCAGTAGTGTATATACAGGTATAATACCAAATCAGACCAAACGAAACACGCACGTCGCTGTAAAGAGCGCCCATATAGTTGCATCAGCCCACAGTGTACCCCCGCCCCCCTTCCCCCTTTCGCCTCACCACATCCTCTGGCGGCTAAATAGTCATGTGTTCTCTCATGCAAACGATCACAATAGTGCCGAATGACATCCTGTGGCAGATTGTCCCGAGCATTATGCGCCTTTACTTTCAATTCGGCAAGGGTTCTCGCAAGCCCTGGAGAACGAGTAAACCTCCGTTTTATCATACCCCATACATGTTCAGTTAAAGATAAATCTGGTGCCCAGGGCAGTTGTTCCTACGCCAGGAAGAGCACGTTGCCTCGCAGCAGCCGAATGTGGTCGAGGACCACTTTCTAGTCAAAGAAATGGCAGCAGCACGGGTGTGACAACATGAGCAGTGTAGAGGGCACTGGCTATTTTGTACTGCAGAAAACACTAGATGTGACGGCGACTTATAACTGATCGTCTCCCACATCATGAAGCCTGGAACGGGATATGTGTGTCTTGAACGAATGCGCTCTGAATTAGCTATCCCACCAAATATGCGCCATACTCGGTTACATTCAACATTCGAGTGTAGACAGAACATACTCTCATCACTGAAGATAACAGAGCGCCACCGGGTGATGTAGCGCAGTGCTCAGCACTCTGAACTCACATTGGGGAGGACGACTGTTCAAAACGGGTCCTGCCATCCTGATTAAGGTTTTCCGTGATTTCTCCAAATCGCTTCAGGAAAATGCAGGGATGGTTCCTTTCAAAGGGCACGGCTGACTTCCTTCCCCATCCTTCCCTAATCCGATGAGACGGATGCCCTCGCTGTTTGGTCCCCTCCCACAAATCAACGAACCAACAAAGCGCCATTCCACTCTCCACTAAACTCTTTCACGACACCAGAGTTGTCACGCTTGGTGGTGTTGTGATGCCAGTGGTAACCTGGTCAGAGACACAGGTTATCTTAACCCTGCTGCCAGCAGAGGTTCCCAGTGGTCCCTGACGACACAGCAGGTGCAACATGTGATCAGATTTCATCTCTCCATGATGTTAGATCGGACATGGCTGCTCGCAAAATGCGTCTATAGTACAAAGACGTCTTCAGGTGTGAGAATGTTCCATAGACCACTGTTAAAAGCCCCCAACAGTCGAACGATACACTGTGCCCAGCATGTGCAGCAATCCCATCCAGCTTCCCGCAAGCCCCAAAACGCGACCCCATTCAAATGGCTGGATCTGTTCAACAGAAGTACGTTCTCGTCTTTGGGGCATGGATATCCATTGGAATGAGCGTTGCAGACGCTGCTTACCTCTAAAAATGATTATAATGGCTCTAAGCACTATGAAACTTAACATCTGAGGTCATCAGTCCCCTAGACTTAGAACTGCTTATGTTAGTCAACATAAGGACATCACACACATCCATGCCCGAGGCAGGATTCGAAGCTGCGACCGTAGCAGCAGCGCGGTTCCGGACTGAAGCGACTAGAACCGCTCCGCCACAAAGGCCGGCTGCTCACCTCTAAACTAGGTACAATTACTGCCTGCAGAATCAAAACAGGGGGCGCTCAGATATGCCTCCTGAGCTCCATCTGATCGCCGATGATAGTGACATATGGTTCACTCACACTACATACCCTCAGTGTGCCACTGAAAGTGGTCCTTGAAGGTTTTACATTTATTTCCCGCAGTGTACATCTCCATGTGTCTGCAACCTTAATCCTAGACGACGAAGGAATATCCCTGCTCAACGAGTTTTAACTGTAACTGTAACTGGTCAGCATAGTTCGCTTAAAAAGCTCACTTCCGATATGAAGACCGATATTTCTGAACAATACTCTTTTGATTTTATCACGTTTCTATAATTATCGTAGGAGAACATATTCTGTTTCTTGAACTACATTGTGCTTTTCTCACAACAAAAGAACGTCCGCTGAATAGTTATCAATTATTTTAAATCTTTGATTAGTACAGACATAGGCACGACGAACTCCAACACTAAAGTCCTTTTCCTAACTTCATAGCATCCTTGTATGATATTTAGCTTTGTGAGATGATAGTCAGCTAGCTTTGTACTATATAAGGCGAATGGAAATATGGAGAAAGCCGGTTAGTTTTAAAGGTTCGGCTCAGGCCTATAGGCCTAAGTCACGAAGCAGATGATGATAAATCTTCGGCTTCAGGGAAATGAAGAGGTTGTTCGCCGAGCTTACTGCTTCTACCGTTCCTACCCGAGTGACGACGACTTGCCCGACACATATAACACTTACACCCTCATCTCTTGCCCGCTTCTAGTATGTATCCTCCTTCTCCTGCCGCTTCTCCTCTTTCTCCTCACCATCATCTTTATTATCAGAAGTGAAACTCATATTTAACTGTTGACTGCACGCACCATGGCTTGCCCTTCTTGTAGTTCACCGGCTCCCGCGCTTATATGGCCATACAGCATACTGCTGGACCAGCCGCTCCGCTTTCCTATCGCTCCATATTAGGCGAACTCCTCTACTCTAGGCAGTGGGACTAATTGCTCCAACCTGCCGTCGTGAAATTTGGCAGGAAGTCCGTTGATTGAATGTTAATGAAAGTAATTATCAAAGTAGCTTAATGGTACTGAAAGGAAAAGAAAGATTTTCAACGGCTGACGGAACGGCATTCTGGTTTAAGGGGAACGCTGCACGGTTAACAGAAAGCCGAAGAAAGCTGACGCAGTAACCTAATAAACAACACCGAAGCATAATTGTGCAGATCGTGATAACACTGTGCGTCCTACTCCCCTAAAATGGAATGGTAATGGGTCTGATGAAGGGTTTTACAATTGTATGTTGTTTGGGATTATCTTTACCTATCATATTATTATATCTTTATTTTGTGTTCAGGAACGTAACTTGCTGACAATTTGCGGTTTAGTGTTCACGGAAATGCGAGTATGCATATAACTAAAAAGTGACACATCGAGCTCAAATTTTAACTTTTGACTGTGCAACAGATTGTTAATTCCGAAACCAGACGTCAAATTTCACTTAAAAGAGACTCTTTAATCTTACGACACAGCTCATATTCAGAAATGGAATTCCTATTTGAGATTTACAACCAGCAACAGCCAACATCTTCTGGACATAACTTTTACCAGAGTCTTACTGATAAATCTGTTGTGACCAGCAGTGCCGTGCGTCTGTTTTCCGATTAATGAATTACGTGTTATGTTCACAAATGCTGTAGTAAATAATTCAACAGAGTGAAGAATTAATCTAGGAAGAGATTTTATGGTGTGTCTAGCTTATATCTTTTCCCATGGGTTCTGGTCCAGAAATATGATACGAAACGTTCTGTGGAGTTTAAAAAGCAGTTTGCAAGAAATGGGGGATAGAAGCTGTTACGGGGTTTATGAGGCTTGACGGGTAACTCCATTGATAACAATACTGTCAGTGAAAGTTTGTGTCCAGATTAGAGTCCAGGTCGGACACAAAATTTTCAATCTGTTGCTACAAATTGTGATAGATCACACTTCGGTGCAGGTTAAAGGTTCGTTCTGGAAAAATCTCCAAAATTACGGGCAAGCCATTTCTCTGCTATATTATTTCTCCCAAGTAGATATGCAGTTGAATTTCTTAAGACTTTGTTGCATTATTGTGTTAGGGGATTAAGTCATAAATTAAAATAAGAAAGACTGTCTCCAGATTTTATGTGTGTCTCCCAGACGAGGGTGAGACAGAAACTATCACTCCTCCCTCTGTGCAGAAGTAATATTGGGTCAGGCTAATTTTACTGCAACGCCTTTCGAACTGTAATTGTTGATGGTCATCAAGATAATTGTAAATGTCTTGTGACTATGGCCTCCCGTCGGGTAGGACTTTCGCCGGGTGCAAGTCTTTCGATTTGACACCACTTCAGCGACTTGCGCCTCGATGGGGATGAAATGATGATGATGATCAGGACAACACAACACCCAGTCCCTGTGCGGAGAAAATCTCCGAGCCAGCCGGGAATCGAACCCGGGCCCTTACGATTGACATTCTGTCGCACTGACCACTTTTTTTTTAATCTCATTTTGTTCGTTATTACTCGTTTCAATTGTTCGTGGCGGACGTCACTTAACGTCCGTTGAAGTTCGGTAATGATCCATTCACTCCGTTTTTTCATTACAGAGGGCAGCTAACCCTCTAACCGAACACGCTAAGCTACCGTGCCGCCTAAACCACTCAGCTGCCGGGGGCTGACGTCATCACGATGGTACGCAGCGGTAGAGAGACTCCTTGGTTTGATGAAGGACACCTGGGGGATAGTTGACAATTAGAACCATCCAAGTAATCTGATATTTTTTGATGTGAGCAAGTTTATAAGTAGGAACTAGCACGTTACTCAACCTCACTTCTTTCGGAATATTGTAGCAGTCAACACGTAGCACATGCGTATTCGGTGTCCATCACAGAGAAGTTCGTAGTAGGCACCACGATGGCAAAAGACTGGCTCTAAAGCCGCTATTAGACGACACCTGAACGTGTACAAGTGAAGACGGCCTACCGCCTACCAGTAAAAAGCATGCGACTGCGGTTTTAGCAGACATTTTATCCTCCGGGGAGGCATAGGAACTGTTCTGTTCTTCCATGGATCAGCGCATGAACAGTCGAGGAGGTGCATGCGAGCATACGCGGAACGCAGAATTTCGAGAGGGCTTTCCTCTTGTTATTGTTTTCGCTTGTGGTCGGTAGGCATGAAATGCGTCAGCTCGTGAGGACTGTTTTTTCTATTGAACGAGATATTCTTCACATTATTCAGTGGATAATTTTTTTAGACATCAGTAAAAAAATAAAATAAAGTCCTCTTTTTTGTATTGCTATTGAGGAAAGCTGTATATCAAATAAGATTCTGATTGTAGAAATCGAATGAAACAAAAGCAGTATAAGTATGCTTACTGAGGCCACAGCGAGGAAAAGTGTCAGTATGATCCTCCAGATATATTGTACAACACTAGGGTAAGTCTACAAACGTTTCATTCTGAGTTTATATGTTTCAGGTAAAAGTGCAAATACTTTTACCTTCGATATGTTAACGCATCACTTTAATCGGTGAACGTACGACATGTGTTTGATCAGATTACATCTTTTATATTATTCCAGCGTGCCAGCAAGGGTAAGCGTTGAGAGAATACCTAACCACGTGAGCCAAAGCAGTTGCGACCAGTGAGGACCGTAAAAGCCGTTCTGCATCTCAGTGAGCACACTGTCGTGAAACAGCTTCCCTTTCCTCATAACTGTGTCACTTGTGCGAATCCCGTCATGTACGATTGACAGCAACTTGGCGAAACAAGGCAGATCCATTCTGCCGAAGTTCGTAAATTCCTAAGGATCCTCAAGATTTCACCCTTTCTTCCCAGCATAAACAACTGCATCCTCGACATCTACAATGCTGTGAAACGTAAACATAAACAATCATTTTCTTGTACAGAATGACATGCCGTCCGGTGTAGCCGTGCGGTCGAGGCGCCTTGTCACGGTTCGCGTGACTTCTCCCGTCGGAGGTTAGAGTCCCACTCAGGCATGCGTGTTCAAAATGTGTGTGAATTCTTAAGGGACCAAGCTGCTGAGAGGTCATCGGTCCCTAGACTTACACACTGCTTGAACTAACTTACCCTAAGGACAACACACACGCCCATACCCGAGAGAGAACTCGAACCTCCGGCGGGAGAGGGGCATGCGTGTGTTGCCCTTAGCGTAAGTTAAAGTTTGATTAAGTAGTGCGTAAGCCTAGGAACCGATGACATCAGCTGTTTGGTCCCACAGTCCGTAACACAAAATTCCAATTTTCCAGCATGACATAAAACGAACACCTCATTCCATAGTTATGTATCATCATAACGTAATTCCATTCTAACTGAACAAGATAATAAGAATACGTCATAAATGTGAACCTAGAGTTCTCAGAAGTTTCAGTATGAGTAAACGGCAGCTTTACAAAGATATCAACTTTCACACTCAACGACGCAAACAAGCATGCAGTTCCGAATATATACCGATGGAGCGTTTGTGCAGACTTACACGCAAGATGTTCCGCGTAATACGCTAACGAAAAAGTCAACACTTTCAGACTCGTATGCTTAGCGCGCTGGCATAGACTTACATTATGTGATCAAATGTCTTACAAGTTCGTGGCGCCCTCCATCGGTAATGCTGGAATTCAATATTGTGTTGGCCCACCCTGAGCCTTGATGACAGCTTCCACTCTCGCTGGTATACGTTGAATCAGGTGCTGGTAGGTATCTTAGGGAATGGCAGCCCATTCTTCACCGAGTGTTGCACTGAGGAGAGGTATCGATGTCGGTCAGTGAGGCCTGGCACGAAGTCGACGTTCCAAACCATCACAAAGGTATTCTGTAGGATTCAGGTCAGCACTTTGTACAGGCTAATCCATTGTCGTGTAACCACTCCGCCAGCGGCCGTACATTATGAACAGGTGCTCGATAGCGTTGGAAGATGCAGTCGCCATCCCCGAATTACAGTGGAAAGCAAGATGGCGCTTAAAACATCAATGTAGGCCTGTGCTGTGATTGTCCCACGCAAACAAGGGGAGCAAGCCCCTCTATGAAGAACACGGCCACACCACAACACCATCGCCTCAAAATTTTACTGTTGGCGCTATACATGCTGGCAGATGACGTTCACCGGGCATTCGCCATCATCGCGTCGCCACATTTTGTACTCCACACAACGTTTTACCACTATTCAATCGCCCAATGTTTACGCTATTCACACCAAGCGAGCTGTCGTTTGTCATTTACCGGCGTGATGTGTGGCTTACGAGCAGCCGATCGACCATGAAATCATAGTTTTCTCACCTCCCTCCTTACTGTCATAGTACTTGCAATGGATCCTGATGTAGTTTGTAATTCTGTGTGATGGTCTGGATAGATGTACGACCCTTTTCAACTGTCGGCGGTCTCTGTCAGTCAACATACGAGGTCGGCCTGTACTCTTTTGTGCTGTACATGTCCCTTCACGTTTCCACTTCACTATCATATCGGAAACAGTGTGCCTAGGTATGTTTAGGTGTGTGGGAATCTCACGTACAGACGTATGACACAAGTGACACCCAATCACCAGACTACATTCGAAGTTCGTGAGTTCCGCGGAGCGCCCCAATCTGCTTTCTCACGATGTGTAATGACTAGTGCTGATATGGAGTACGTGGCAGCACAATGCAACTAATATGAAAAACGTATGTTTTTGGGGGTTTCCGGGTACTTTTGATCACATAGTGTGTATTCGATGGGTGTCTCGTGTAATACCGGCTGAAAGCTTCACACACTTGTATGAGTAGCGAGAGCCTTTGAAAATGGAATATGACGCTTACTATTCCCGATATGTAAAATTATCTGCGTGATTCACACGATCGGTAGACAACCGCCAATCGCCGTCTCCATAGCATGGCGAAATGTTAGGGCCTTACATGGCGAAATGCTCCACTGTTACTCTTCGTTACTAGATCTCTCTCTCTCTCTCTCTCTCTCTCTCTCTCTCTCTCTCTCTCTATCTGTGTGTGTGTGTGTGTGTGTGTGTGTGTGTGTGTCTCACTATTTTTCTCTCCCGTTCGTTTTTCGCTAGCCTCCTTGATATCAACAGAACTTTTATCTTTTACAAATGCTTGATCGTATGTGAAACTTGTTACTGAATACTACTACACCCTTTCCTCCCGATTTCGGTGCTTCAAATTAGAATTCTGTTTGTTTCTGGATCTTTAATGTGGATTACATTTAAGTTAATTAGCAAAGTTTGAGATCCTCTCATTGTTAAGATTGTGGTGCGCCTACGGCTCTTCCTGTTCGCCTACATCTCCGCGACAAACTTGCATTAATTGATGTTTAAACTGACTGCTTGATTTACGTCTGTAAGTACAGGAGGTGGACAAAAATATGGAAAGACCAAAACCACAACACATAACCTTGCCTAATACCATGTACTAAAATCGATGGCGTTCAAAACAGCTTCCAATCGAATCATAATGGATAAATACAGGTCCTGCATCGTTTTCAAAAATGGTTCAAATGGCTCTGAGCACTATGGGACTTAACAGCTATGGTCATCAGTCCTCTAGAACTTAGAACTACTTAAACCCAACTAACCTAAGGACATCAAACAACACCCAGTCATCACGAGGCAGAGAAAATTCCTGACCCCGCCGGGAATCGAACCCGGGAACCCGGGCGCGGGAAGCGAGAACGCTACCGCACGACCACGAGCTGCTGACTGCATCGTTTTCAAGGGATTCTTCCTGCAAAATATTAGCAAGTTCAGGTAACGAAGATGGAAGCGGATAGCGATGACGCAACCTTTTCTCCAAACCAGACCACAAATGCTCGTTGACATCTGGTGACTGTAGTGAGCACGGGAAATGCCACAGTTGACCCTCGTGCTCACAGCTCCAGTCCTGAACGACGCGGGCTGTGTTAACAGGCACTCTGTCGACTCGGAACACAGCATCACTATTGGGGAACAAATCTTATACCATGGGACGGCCTTGATCAGCCAAAATTGGGGTCCACGGAATCCCACGATGTGGCTCCCCAAAGTATCACAAAACTTCTGCCATGTTTCACTCTCATGACGTAAACTCGAGCAGAAGTTGGAAACAATGTGAAACAAGATTCATTCGACCAAATGATATTAGTGGTTGGTTGGTATGTGGTGGTTCAAGGGACCAGACTACAAAGTCCATCGGTCCATGATATTACTCCTTTGTTCCGTATTCCAGGTTTTATGAATTCGGTACCGGGATTTCCTGTTATGGGCATTTGCAGAACTGATCAGCGGTTGTGGAGTTCCTTTTCGCTTTGCAAATCCTTGCTTATGGAGCTGCCATTGTGTTATTTTTGTACTGACAGAAATCGCAAGGGTGGCATTCAGTTGTACTGGGACTTTCGCAGCTGTCGTCACAATAATCTTCAATGACCCTGTTGCAGTCACTCGACACACACTTCCGTCCGCGTTGTGACTTAGTGGAAGATGTTTTCCAGCCTTCCCTGTATGCGTTATCTCGTGAGTGAGTTACAGACTGTTTCGGACAAATCAGACTGTGTCCGCTTAGCTTCGGTGATTTCATTTGCTAGCACCTCCATGAAAATCCCAGACAGAAAACTGCGTGCCGGACAGAGACTCGAACTCGTAGAGCACATGCCTGCGAAAGGCAAAGGTCCCGAATTTGAGTCAAGATGCAACACACAATTTTAATCCGCCAAGAAGGTTCATACCAGAGCACAATCCGCTGCAGAGTGAAAATCTCATTCCGGAAACATAACCCCAGGCTGTGACTAAGCCATGTCTGCGCAATATCCTTTCTTCCAGGAGTGCTAGTTCTGCAAGGTTCGTAGAAGAGCTTCTGTGAAGTCTGGAAAGTAGGAGACGAGGTACGGGCAGCATTGAAACCGTGAGGACGAGCCGTGTGTCGCGCTTGGGTAGCTCAGCTGGTAGAGCACTTACCCGCGAAAGGCAAAGATCCCGAGTTCGAGTCTCGGTCCGGCACACAGTTTTAATCTGCCAGAAAGTTTAAAATCAGCGCACACTCCACTGGAGAGTGAAAATCTCATTCTAGTTCCTCTGTTGCTTCCAGTAAATCACGCGCTAAAGCTTCTTTCTTTCCAGCAACTTCTTCAAATTCTGACGCAATAGTTCCCTGTTTCTGTAACAAATAGTTCAAATGGCTGTGAGAACTATAGGACTTAACTTTTGAGGTCATCAGTCCCCTAGAACTTAGAACTACGTAAACCTAACTAACCTAAGGACATCACACACATCCATGCCCGAGGCCGGATTCGAACCTGCGACTTAGTGCTGAGACACTTCCTCCGAAACTTTTTGTTCAGGGACCCGTATTACTTCAACGCACCGCTACATATACACTGTCATGCTAATTAAAGGTCGCCAGCCTCGCTTCGACCAGTGAGACAGGATTAAAATATTCACTTCTTCTATGTCACTAATCAGTGCCCCATTGGAATAAAACTACTTCCAAAAGATTCTCAGATACGACCACTGGTTTGGAAAACCGGCACCGAAAACAGACATACATCGTCTGCAGCCCTTTTCTAGTATGTTCTCCATAAAAAATATAGGATGACAGTGTAAAGTTAAAAAGAACAAAAACATGCACGAGAACTCGACGATCCATATGTCCATAGGAGCAAATCGGGATTTATTATCGTCTATAATTCGTCGCCAAATCCTCATCATATATTAGACACCAACTCCACATAGCGCACGGCTGCACGTCCTATGCAGCCTGTTCCATCTGGGTTTGTGTCTGCCCACTAGAAATCTATAGAGAGCTGCCTGTGCCTTGATAACAAGCAAACGACTGTGCCAGGGCCTATCTCAGCGCAAGAGCACACAGTCGCGAGTTCTTGCCAGACGTACTATAGCACTATACTGGGTCACGTGTTATTAAACATACAGCGTATTACCAATTATGGTATTACGACGCAGTTAATGTTTCTCCTTGGGAGGATGTTAGTAATATAGACCGTGAGTTACCTAATGGCTTTGGCTTACCGAAACTGAATTTAGTTCTACAAAAAAAACCAGAAAGCTAAGGATTGAAATTTGGGAAATGTTTTGAGTAACCAAGTTTGCTAGGCCGGCCGCAGTGGTCTAGTGGTTCTAGGCGCTCAGTCTGGAACCGCGCGACTGCTACGGTCGCAAGTTCGAATCCTGCCTCGGGCATGGATGTGTGTGATGTCCTTAGTTTAGTTAGGTTTAAGTAGTTCTAAGTTCTAGGGGAGTGATGACCACAGATGTTAAGTCCCATAGTGCTCAGAGCCATTTGAACCATTTTTGAACCAAGTTGGCTTAAATTAAATAAAAACTGTCGCCAGCCTAATTAGGCATGGTAATGTGAAACATTACTTTTATATAATCTGTATCGGGTTATCATAAAGGAAAGCTACTATTACTTCTTTCCCAAAGAAGTGCATTGAACTCTGCTGTGATCGGATAAGTGGTACAGTGATGCTAGCAGTTATAAATAGTATATGCAAGTTCTCATAGAAACCGTTAACAGCTTATTTCTTCTCAATAGTAATTACTTTGTTACATAAGAATTACGTGATCACTAAAAGTTATGAAAGTCAAAATTAAACCAGAAATGGACATAGACTTAGTCCTATTTCAACAGTTACTTTCCAAATAGTACAAATATAATTAAAAGTCACTTGCAATAGGATTTTTACACTCATTATGAAGAAATATTGTTTCTGTTTTTATGGATAAGGGCAATCACAGTAACTTTATCTTCAACAAACAAAATTGTTGGTGGGGGAGGGGGGGGGGGGGCTCTCAAACTGGCGTTCCAATTTTCATCACTCAAAGTACACAAAATTCAAAATTAACTTCAACTGCAATTAAAATATTCATTATTCAATCAGGTTTATTCGTTTTAAGCAAATCAAAATTGGGGACTCTTAAACTGTCCAACACCATAGAGGAAGCTAAACACACTTTTCTGAGGCAATTTGTAAGATGCAAATTTTGGTATTATTCTTTCACTAATTTCGCTCACCTTGCAGGACTTGTAAAACAGTTAATGCCAATGATTTTCCATACATGTTCTCAAGTGTGACTTTAAATGCAGTTTACTCTAACCAACCTCAAAGTAACGTGCTTCCTTTTGTCATTAGCACAACCACTAATTTTTATCGACAGAATTAAATGCAGTTAATCTTTGAAGCACAAATACTTTGAATTAAAACAAATCAAACGTTACGGAGATTTTCATAAGTGCAATATTAACTACCTCCCTTGATTTCAATGAAGCCTACAGTATTTCTATATATCTTCTTGCATTCAGAATTAATCAACACCAACAATCACTTATTTTCAATCGTTTTTCATATACAGGATACTCAGATGTTAGTAATTATGTGGAGCGGATCCTAAGGGGTATGATGAGAGGAACCAGTTTCACATAATTTGCCTTATTTTTGCAAATTAAACAACACATAAATGTACTGGTTCACACTGTGACACAAATCTGACCTCTTGGATTTTGCTGAAGTGATGGCGCAATATTAGTGGCGAGTACATGGTGGCTACCTGGTCTTTCCTCTGGATGTAATTTGCTCTATTATCTTCTTCTTGGCGACAAAATTTCCAACGTTAGAGCTTTCTTCATTAATAGAGCACCATTTTATAGCCGTAAACACATCCGAGGCCTATCCATATTAATCCAGGTACTGATTGCTGCCCTTGGCACTTGGGCTGTCCACTCACTTGCTGCTGAGACCGGGCCAAACTGTCCAGTAGCTAGCTGCTGACTGACTGTGCTCTCTCACTTGGCGCCTAGACTGAGCGCAACATCCACATTTTATTCTGCGCCAACCACATTTTGGTGCGCGCCAACTCTCTTTCGTTACAAATGGGAAATACTCTTGCTTTTCATTTTATACAATGCAAGTCCCTAGGTATGAACCAGCCTGTACATAGTTTTAAACAAACATCTTTTAAAAAATCTTAATATTTAAATACATTAACTTGTCAACACAAAAGCCACATATTTGTATAACATTTTCCTCCAGTTAATACAAAAAATTTAAATAGTAAAGAAAAAACATTTTACACAACTTCCCACTCCACTACAATAGGTCAAAGACATTACATGGTGAAAAATACATACTTGAAATTGAACAGAACTAATCAGTACAAAGTATTTATAGTATGAATTATGGTGTTACAATACCACACGGGCAGAAATACTTAATTGATCACTGACTTCCAACTGAAAAAGTACACATCTCAATACTATATCCGCCCCAGAGCGCCTCACAAGGGTCACCAGTGAACACCTTCATTTCACCGGCACCAACCCGCTTTGCGAAGTTATTTTAACATGCAGGTCTTTCAGCCTCTAGAACAAAATGTAGATACTAGACACTTCGAGTAGTCATTCCCTGTTAACGCTCATATTACTTGGTGTAAGGTACTGATTCCTGCAAACACTTTGTACAGGTTTCTTAGTCGAGTCATTGAGATTCGAGGCCGAAGACGTTTCTGGATACGCACCAGCTACAGTGTCGGCAGTCATACAGCCCGACAACCAGGAATGACGGTCTGCGGTACTATGTCTTTTCATAGCAGAAACGCTTTGGTTGTCATCTGCAGCAGCCTTACAGTACAGCAGACCGGTTCGTCAACGATATTCTACGGCCCGTTTTGTTGTCCTTCCTGGCAAGCCATCCTGAGTTTACATTTCAGCAAGCTAATGCTGCTTATCTTTGTGCTTGTCAAACCATATCTTGGCCAGAAAAGTTGCCGGATTCCTTCCCAAATGAGAACGTCTGGAGCATTATGGGCATGGCTCTCCAACCATCTAGGGATTTCGAAGATATAAAAAGGCAATTGGACAGAATTTGGCGGAATATCAGTCAGCAGATCGTCCAGCAACTCTATCAATCAGTAGAAGGCGAATATCTGTTCGCATAAGGACTAGAGGTGGACCAACACGTTATTGACTTGCTCAATATGTGTATCTCTTTCTCTGGAATAAATCATCACGACTTTTCTGAAATTGTGAGAAATTGTTTGTCTGTACATTTACATCACGCCTTCCGATGCCTATCATTTGGATAATTTCTTCACAGAACGTCGTTTTTGTTTCTTGTTTTTTTTTTTTTTTGTCTTGGGTTGTATATTGGACACGCCTCCTCCACCTCCCCATCTCTGAATCCACATTCGTTAGTCCACCTCATCCTCCCACCTCTATCTATCTCCTCCTCTCCACTCTCTCCATCAGTTCATCCCTGTATCCTCCTCTTTTTGTCCATTTTCTCGACTCCTCCTCCCTGATCATATTTTCCTCCCCACTCCATCACGTCCTCCTTCCCTTCTCTCTTTACATCTGCACCTCCTCTCTTCTTTTTCCAACTGCCCAATAACCATCTACCTCTTCCACATTCCTCATGCATCTTCGCCTCCTCTCCTCTGTCTGTCCAGTTCCTCCTCCTCCTTGCTCTGTCCATCCCCTTCTCTATCCAGCTCAACCTATTCCCAGCATTGCTAATTGGCAAGTGCAGCCCTTGCAATTTAGTTCAATAACACAGGCTCATACGTCATTCACAACACACCTGTCATGCAGGGTAGACTACATATCAGGGGTTTTAAAATCATTTATTTGCCCCTAATGTACAAGCTGCCATGTACGTGAAGTCTGTCTTGGAGGAGAGCCTACATGTCTAAGCATGGGAAACCATTTCTTACCCCCGACATGTATGCTGTCCTGCAAATCAGGTTGATATGGCAGGCCAACACGATTTCCACATGACATCCCTGTCGTGCACAGAATCCTTTATGCCAGAAGATGAAAGAAAGATGTTTTAGCTAGCACCTCCACTCCTCGTGGAGCTGCAGAGATTTGAACTAAACAGTGCCAACAATCTGGAGGCCTGCTCTTTCTGTGGCAAATTTGTCTGAATTGGTACTAAGGGTTTGGGAAGGGATCTCTCTCTCTCTCTCTCTCTCTCTCTCTCTCTCTGTCTCTCACACACACACACACACACACACACACACACACACACACACACACAACCTGCTTTACACAGGTATATGTAACGCACAGGTAATGCATTACCAAGTCCACTCCAGTTATTAGACAACAGTTCCATATAGCTGAGAACGTAATTCTCTTCTGTGTAGCCTGTTTCTACTGAGTCATTGTCCACCCACTAGACAGCAACACTCGCCTCGATAAAATGCAAACTACTGAACGAAGACCTTCGACAGCATATGGGAACACAGTCGCTAGGTGTTGCAAGACTCCCATATAGGGAGAGACACTTCACTGATCACTGACTACCACGTGAAAAATTACAATTCTTACCACCGCCCCAGAAAGTAGAAAAATAACCTCACGCACCTCATGAGGATTGCCAGTGGATACCTATACTTTGAGAGCACTAAACCGCTCCAGGCAGTTGTTTTAACGTGCAGACCTTTCGGCCAGTCAAGCTCCAGAGCTGAATGTAGACACTCGGGGTAGCCATTTCCTGCTAACGGTCGTAGTACTCGGTGTAAGGAGCTGCTCCATACAAACACTTCAAGCAGTTGCATGTATAAGTCACGCCCAAAGGACTGGGTTCATCGTGGTAATACAAGTAACAGGCCACCAAGATCGCCAGATATTAGGCGATTAGAGTTTTGTTTACGAGGTTGAAAGAGGTCTGAGGTGCGCAAACGAAAGGTGAATACGCGAGGTGAACTGCTTGGTCGCATCATGGACGCTGATCAAATGGTTCAAATGGCTCTGAGCACTATGGGATATCTGAGGTCATCAGTCCCCTAGAACTTAGAACTACTTAAACCTAACTAACCTAAGGACATCACACACATCCATGCCCGAGGCAGTATTCGAACCTGCGACCGTAGCGGTCGGCCGGTTCCAAACTGAAGCGCCCAGAACCGCTCGGCCACCAGCGGCCGGCTGACGCTGCTCACCTCATTAAGGAACGTGCAGAGCACTCAGACAAGCAACACAATGTGTTCTCCCAAGAGTTCATATGTGCACTGAAGCTCACCTCATTAAGGAACATGCAGAGGCACTCAGACAAGCAACACAGTGTGTTCTCCCAAGAGTTCATATGTGCACTGAAGCTGACAGTGGGTTATTCGAACGTTTACTGTGGACCATACAACGTCTGTAATATTGCTTGTACGATAACGCTCTTTATGGATGAATGTGCCGAAACTCCGTATTTATCAAGTGATAGTTTGTAAAACGCATTTAATAGTGTTAACTAACTGTTGTACATGAGCAGGTAGGTAAATCTGACAGCGTATAGAAAATTAATAACTACGTACATAAAGTATGTTCTATCCTGGAAAGCATCTGGAGCAGGGCATATCCCCCTATGGAGTGTCTTGCTTCAAATTTTCATTCCACTTGCTGTGTAGCCTTATTGTGCACTGATGTTTAGTGTTCAGCCATTGTTACATTGTATGTTTATTGCATCGTAAACTGTTGAAGAGGCGGCTGCATTGTTTGATTGACTGTGGCAAATAAATTAATAAAAATATATTTAGCAGGGGCGGATTTACAGACTCCCACCGCATCCTTCCCCCTCTCGTCGTTAAGTTTCATACCTGTCTTGTTCCTCCGTGAAACTGAGTATTATAAAGAAAATGTATACAGTAATGGAACTAGTTGAAAGCAACGCATCACAGGTTCTGCACATAAAAGTGATTTTTCTTCTTACAATCATCCTTCCGCTTTTCTTGTCATCCGCTCTGTCGTCCTCCATGTCCTCGTTTCGAAATTTTGGAGGCTCCACGCTACCAATAGCAGCTCTTGTCTTTAATGGCTCTTCACCATCAACAGCTGCTACACATTTCAACGCCATCTAGTCTTACATGAAACCGTGTTAAAACTTCACCTCGACTCAACGTCTCTATTACCGCCTGGGCGGATCCAGATTTGATTTTCACTCTTAGAAAAGTATTTATCAAAGCGTTGAGCTTGAATTGCATTTTCTTTTTTCGTTAAATTGTTTGTTTCCTGTTTTGTGTACTGCAACATCGTCTACCCTGTTCGGTAGGCTACTTTAAAAAACGAATAACAGTTACGAAAAGCAATGAAGACTACTGACAAAGTAATGTTACCTTGTACAAGACTCTATGCGGAACACCACTCTATAGAAGCAGCGACCAGCGATGTTAACATTCGTCTTCTAATTTAATAATGAATGAAATGTTACGGTTTTCTTAGCATTTTTTGAGGTTTCGTGCGTAAATCTGCAAAAACGGAACCCTAAGAGGTTCGCTTTGTGGTCCGTCAGTCCGACAGTTGAGAAACCTTTTTCTCAGGAACGAATAGACGTAACAAGTTCAAATTTATTGTCACTTGTTAAGGTATATGGTCCCTCTGCAGGGTAAAAATTTTAAGCTTCTAAGTTAATTCAATCAAAACACACGGCCATTTATGTAATATTTTGTTGCTCGAATACTCACTCATCAAGATCTAAATGATATTTCCCGTTAACCCGGAATGTTGAAATTTGACAAGAAGCAGAATTTCACAGTATAAGTAAAGCAAAAAAGTGCAAAAATTGTTAATTTGTAATTATATACCACGAACAAATACTTTTATCATTTAAGCGATTGCAGTCTTTCTCGGCGTATTCCACTAGTGAATTCTTCTCGGGTTATCAACCGTGTCGTCTTGTCGCAACGTCATCAGTCTGTTTGTCCGTCTGTTGGGACCACTTTCTCTCTTGAAAAGGTTGGCGTATCAAGTTCATATTTATGTCACATACTGAGGTTTATGGTCCCTCAGCGGTATAAAGATTTTAGCTTCTAAGTCAAGGCAATCAAAAGATACGCCCATTTATGTCACATACTTCTATACTCGCAAACCCATTCATCAAAACATGTACGGTATTTCCCGTTTACGTAGAATAATGAAATTTGGCAAGAAGCAAGATTTCACATCACAAGTAAAGTAAAAAATCTGAAGATTGTTAAACTGCAAATAATGACATAAAAATATTTTTTCCGTTAGAACACACATTGCATTCACTATCCTTCAAAAGCATAACAGACGAACAGTACTGCGTGCAAATATAAAATCTTAAATGGGTTAGTATTTCTACATATATAATCTGACGTCCCCTGCTCATAGATAGTGCTCGATTTCTCAAAAAAAGAGGTTCAAGAACTATGACCTTCCGCCGTGTGCTTTTTTTTTCAAAATTTGGACTTTTTAAAACGTTATTTTAACGCTTTTTTGACAGAGGTACCAGTATGTCGTACCGGTGAGTACCATCACAAATGAATCAATAGATATATAGGAGGGTTGGAACTTTAATAGTGGCAACTATTTATTTACAGCTCGTACAAAACAGATATGTGTTTCAAACATTTACTGACCTTCAGAGTAGTCACCAGCATTGCGTATAATCCGTTGCCAGCGATGTGGAAGTCGTAGGATACTCTTAGCAATGCCAGGTGTGTTGACAGTTCGAGTGGCGCGGTCTACTGCCCGACAGATTTGTAGTAGTGCTGAAGCGAATAGTTGTCACTGTTAAAGTTCGCATATATATATTCACGGAACCCTCACTGCGTGAGTTGTATTCGCACTTGGCCACTTTTTTTTTTTTTTCTTTTTCGTGACCGAGTCTACGGGGCCTACTTGGCGTGTGCGGAAATCGGGCTCTGGTCCTTAGTGATCAGAAGTCCGAGTGGCAGAATCAGCAGCAGCAACGGCGGCAAAGGAGGAATCGTGCGGCGCAGGCGACGCCGTCCACAGAGGACGCGGCAAGGACACGGCGGACGTCCACCTCGGCAGCCAGCAGGTCCGCGCACGGGCTACAAAACTCGCTTTTCTTCCTCATTCCCTGCAGCGCTCCGTGACTGATGGAACCTCTTCTACTTCATCACGCAGAGACACAGACGCTGACACGGTATTTACTTACAGACACACGGAGCAATTACAATGAGTGGCATTCACGCCTCTCTCATTACGTATAAAGAATGTTCAGATGGTTCTGAGTACTATAGGACTCAACATCTCACGTCATCAGTCCCCTAGACTTAGAACTACTTAAACCTAACTAAGGACATCACACACATCCATGCCCGAGTTAGGATTCGTTCCTGCGCCGTAGCAATAGCGCGGTTCAGGACTAAAGCGCCTGTAACCGCTCGGCCACAGCGGCCGGCTTATATAGCCCGTCAAGAAGCAAACATCATAAATTAAAGAGCAGTTTAGCAAGCCAGTCTCACGTCTAAATGGTGTGTGAGAAAATAATGAGACTGATTTCTTTGTCTGCCACAGGTTTTATTTGTTTATTTATGTTTTGAAACAACACTATTGTCTCCCTCAAACCGGCGGAGTATAGCCTTCAGTCAGTAAGGTCTTTAACATGTCGGTTACATTCTATCGAATGTTGTCCCGACTCCAGAAATCACATCCTTTTAAGACATTTTTCAATTCAGAGAAAAGAAAAAATTCACATAGACTCAGATCAGATGAAATGGCAAGGGGGTGGGGGGTGGGGGTGGGGGTGGGGGGTTGGGTTAGTGCTGTGAAACAACAGGAATGCTTTCTGAGATCAAAATTCATGATGCAGCATCGGCTTACCCGCAACGTGTGGTCTCACCCAATTCACCGTTTTCCTGAGCCTTTAAAATGTATCTGTAAAGCGCTTGATTGACTGTTTGTCCTGGAGGAACAAATTCTTTATGCACTATACCCCTACTGTCAAAAAAGCATTTTTTGATCTTTGGTTTGCTCGTTCGAGCTTTTTCTCAGTGTGTCACTACTCACTTTGCAGCTTTGTCTCAGGACCTTGCGCAAAAATCGAGGATTCATCACCTGTGATCACACTTCTGAATCATTCGTGGTCATTGGCTGTCTTCTTAAGAAGACCAACGCAAACCTTTCTTCAATTGTCCTTCTGCTCAGTCGTGTGGATTTGGCACAAATCTTTAACATGTGCAAAACTTCTCTCAAATTTTTATGTACAGTGAAAATGTTTAACAGGTCACCCATCATCCTTACTGTTAAACGTCGGTCTGATCCAACACGAGATGCACACATTCCACGTTTTCGTCGGTTTTTAAGCTGAAGGTCTCCCTGAGCGAGGTTCACTTTCATATTCTCGGCCTTCTAAAAATGATGTGTCTCAGGGAAAAACTTGTACTCTTCATAAAGAATCTTCCTCATAGGCCCAGTCAACTTGTATTCCCCAAGTTTAACACAAAACTTGATTGCATAACGTTGCTCTAAATTCCGCTCTTCCATTTTCATAACACACAACAAAAGCACAGATTCACTGATGACTCTCCCAATTATTACATGATGGCTGTATGGAGCTGAAAATCGGACTGAAGATCTGGAACGGATGAATACATCGGTCTAAGCCAGGGGAATAACACAGTGTTGCCAGTTCGCTCGCAGTGTTGTCAGTCTCATTACTTTTCTCACACACCTCGTGCCTGCAGATAAGATCCAGCAGACGATACAAACCATGAACAGTGGTCTCATCCCTGTATTCTAGTCCGGGGTTTCGGGACCCGCCCTTGCGTGGCCTCGATAGCTCTCGTAGTGACCATAATGGATCTATCTCCACGTATTCCGGCTGGCATTCGTACTGTAAGTAGGCTGTTTAGGTTTTTATGTTGGTAAGGCCATGTAGCGCTCTATATGAAAAAGTGGGCTGTTTAGGTTTTTATGTGGGTAACGTCATGAAGCGCTCTATGTAAAAATCACTGATTGTGCTGTGTGATGTCTGTGGCTGGTTTGCGTTGTTGGAATTTGCTATTGTAGTGTTGGACAGTTGGATGTTAGCGCTTAGAGTTGCGCAGTTGGAGGTGATCCGCCAGCAGAGGTGGATAAGGGAAGAGAGATGGCGCAGTTTTGAGAGCGGATGGTCTGGACGTGTGTCCATCAGAGAGAGTAAAATTGTAATTCTGGATATGATGAACTGATTTTGTAAGTGAGTCATGAAAGGTATAGGTTATTGTTAGTCAGGGCCATTCTTTTGTAAGGATTTTTGAAAGTCAGATTGCGTTGCGCTAAAAATATTGTGTGTCAGTTTAAGCACAGTCATTTATAATTTTTCTATGGGGACGTTTCAGTACTATTCTTCGGGCTAGCATATAATAGACTGTATTTCACTCGAGTCACTAGCTACACAAAACTGACTGTACAATATTAAGGGATACTAATACAACGACAACTTACATAACTTATAATTTACATATTTTACATAATGAACTAAATGATGTTCGTGCACAACTGTGTAACTACAACTACACCGCCTTCACCCTTTATCAGCTCTTCATCATTTTATGACTCACAACAGAATGGACAGTGGCATAGGTGGTCCATTACCTGTTCTCCACCGCATTCACAATATGTCGGTCCTTTGGAAAGTCCCCATTTGACAAGGTTGTTCCTGGATTTACCAGCACCTGATCTTAGCTTCAGCGATCTCCAGGAGGACCAATTTAAAGTAGCTCCAAGTGGTAGCACTCGGAAGATTTCATCCATGTTTGAAGTTGGCAGCACGTGAAGACATAATTACTCCTGCGCTGAAGTAAGAAAACTTCTTCCAGGTTTCAAGCTAGATTTTGATGGTTGATGATTCTCGAGAGGGTGTAAATGATATAGCTCAACCATTTCCCCTTTCAACGTCCTTAGTTATTTAATGACGTATTTCACGTGCTGCCGTACCTGCCAAGCAATAGACCCTGTCTGTAACTATCCGTTTAAGACATCCAGTTGTCAGTCGTGGAGTTTAATTCAGTTACTTTGCTCGGGTGGAGCTGTACTATATGGGATACGCATATCGTCCTGCATAGAAACAGAGTGCCAGGGAGGAGGTTCTGATAACTTGAGCTTGGACTCCCCTATTACTGCAGTTTGGTCCCGAATGACGTTATTTCGAGCTAGTGTAGGGGACTGATGACGTCAGATGTTAAGTCCCATAGTGCTAGAGCCACCTGATGCATTTTTTATAAGGCGTCAGATTTTTCATTTTCAACAACAAGGAAACGGTTACTGAACATAAAAATGAAATGCTTCTCTTGAAGGTAATTAATGTGAAATGCGACCTAAACTGAAACCACAGATAGCAGTACTCGACGATCGGTGATTAAAGGTGTGTAATGCAGACAACACCATCCGAACAATAATTTCAGAGGTAATTATGAGAAGGCTTTGCGCCAAGTGGATGCAGTATTTAAGGAGTTCTGACCAACAGCCGAAGAGAGAATGAGTATCTGGACCATTTTAAAAACAACTGAATTTTCTAAAACGATTGGTTGCTCTGAATTCGTGAAAAAATTTGTATTTCAAAAATAAAAAGTAAAAAGCCTCTAATTCCTCGGGACAACGAAGTCACATAGATGCAGTGTGACTTTTGGTGCAAGTTCTTGGAACATCTCTCCTAATTCTCTGGTATCAGCTGAGTTCTACCTATTCTCAGTCAGTTTTAGTCTGTTTCTTCAAAGCTGCTGAGTCCAATAAAGCGGTACCCGCAGTTTCGGATTTTGCTGACCCAGAATGCTACTTCAGGGATAGAATTTACTCACCAGAAAAACGTGGTACAAACTACATTGATCTGAAACCTCACTGCAGTGAGAAACACTTATAATTTTTCACTGTAAGAGAAGTGTTCGAGTGATGTGAGGAAATTGCATAAGAAACTATTGACGACCTCGGAAAAGATTAGTTTGGATCCAGTGAAATGTAGGAACACGCGAGGCCATACTGACCCCACGGTTTATCTTACTAGACAGTAGACATAGAGAAGAAATCACACCTCCGTTTGTAGCGTTAGTTGATTGCGAGAAAGCTTTTGATAGTGCTCATTAGAATACACTCATTGAAATTTTAAAGGTAACAGGGAGTAAAATACAGGGAGCGAAAACTTATCTACAGTTTGAACGGAAATCAAGCTGCAGCGCCAGAGTCAAACGGCACGAACGGGGAGCAGTAGTTCAGAGGGGGGTCTCGCCTAGCTCCCTGATTCTTCAGTCTGTATACAGGGTCTTACAAAAAGATATGGCCAAACATGCAGGAAACATTCCTCACACACAAATAAAGGAAAGATGTTATGTGGACATGTGTCCGGAAACGCTTACTTTCCATGTTAGAGCTCATTTTAGTTTCGTCAGTATGTACTACCTCGATTCACCGCCACGCAAATGTGCAACCACGTCATCAACACAGATTTTCTGTGAACGTTTGGGCAGCATTGATGGTGATTTCTTGATTGGGCCCCATGTTCTTCCACCTACGCTCAATGGAGCACATTATCATGATTTCATACGGGATACTCTACCTGTGCTGCTAGAACATGTACCTTTACGACACAACATGTGGTTCATGCACGATGGAGCTCCTGCAGATTTCAGTCGAAGTGTTCGTACGCTTCTCAACAACTGATTCGGTGATCGATTGATTGGTAGAGGCGGACCAATTCCATGGCCTCCACGCTCTCCTGACCTCAACCCTCTTGACTTTCATTTATGGGGGCATTTGAAAGTCTAAGCAACCCCGGTGTCAAATATAGAGACTTTTCGTGCTCGTATTGTGTACGGCTGTGATACAATACGCCATTCTCCAGGGCTGTATCAGCGCATCAGGGATTCCGGAGGGTGGATGCATGTATCCTCGCTAACGGAGGACATTTTGAACATTTCCTGTAACAAAGTGTTTGAAGTCACGCTGGTATGTTCTGTTGCTGTGTGTTTCCATTCCATGATTAATGTGATTTGAAGAGAAGTAATAAAATGAGCTCTAACATGGAAAGTAAGCGTTTCCGGAAACATGCCCACATAACATATTTTCTTTCTTTCTGTGTGAGGAGTGTTTCCTGAAAGTTTGGCCGTACATTTTGTAACACCCTGTATAGAGCAAGCAGTGAAGAAGAAAGTATGGAAAAGGAATTAAAATTCAGGGAGAAGGCATAAAAGCTTTTCAGCTTACCACTGGCACTGTAATTCCGACAGAGACATAAAAGGTTCTTGCAAATCCAATTGAACCAAATGGACAGCGCCATATTGTGTACCATGATTCGTCACTCCACAAAACGTTTATCCACTTTTCAATCGTCCGCTCTTTACACACCTTACACCAAGCGAGGTGTCGTTTGGCATTTACCGACGTGATGTGTGGCTTATGAGGAGCCGCTCAACCATGAAATCCAAGTTTTCTCACCTCCCGCCTGTTATAGCACTTGCAGTGGGTCCTGATGCAGTTTGGAATTCCTATGTGATGGTCTGGATAGATTTCTGCCTATTACCCATTATGACCCTATTTAACTGTCAGCGGTCTCTGTCAATCAACAGACGAGGTCGGCCTGTAAGCTTTTGTGCTGTACGTGTCCCTTCACATTTCCACTTCACTATCACATCGGAAACAGTGGACCTAGGGATGTTTAGGAGTGTGGAAATCTCGCGTACAAATGTATGACACAAATGACACCGAATCACCTGACCACGTTCGATGTCCGTGAGTTCCGCGGAGCGCGCCATTCTGCTGTCTGACGATGTCTAATGACTACTGTGACCGCTAATATGGAGTACCTGCCAGTAGGTGCCAGCACAACGCACCTAATATGAAAAACGTATGTTTTTGGGGTTTCCGGAGACTTTCGATCACACACACATATATATACAAGGTGTTTCAAAAATGACCGGTATATTTGAAACGACAATAAAAACTAAACGAGCAGCGATAGAAATACACCGTTTGTTGCAATACGCTTGGGACAACAGTACATTTTCAGGCGGAAAAACTTTCGAAATTACAGTAGTTACAATTTTCAACAACAGATGGCGCTGCAAGTGATGTGAAAGATATAGAAGACGACGCAGTCTGTGGGTGCGCCATTCTGTACGTCGTCTTTCTGCTGTAAGCGTGTGCTGTTCACAACGTGCAAGTGTGCTGTGGACAACGTGGTTTATTCCTTAGAACAGAGGATTTTTCTGGTGTTGGTATTCCACTGCCTAGAACACACTGTTGTTGCAACAAGACGAAGTTTTCAACGGAGGTTTTATGTAACCAAAGGACCGAAAAGCGATACAATAAAGGATCTGTTTGAAAAATTTCAACGGACTGGGTATGTGACGGATGAACGTGCTGGAAAGGTAGGGCGATCGCGTACGGCAACCACAGAGGGCAACGCGCAGATAGTGCAGCAGGTGATCCAACAGCGGCCTCGGGTTTCCGTTCGCCGTGTTGCAGCTGCGGTCCAAATGACGCCAACGTCCACGTATCGTCTCATGCGCCAGAGTTTACACCTCTATCCGTACAAAATTCAAACGCGGTAACCCCTCAGCGCCGCTACCATTGCTGCACGAGAGACATTCGCTAACGATATAGTGCACAGGATTGATGACGGCGATATGCATGTGGGCAGCATTTGGTTTACAGACGAAGCTTATTTTTACCTGGACGGCTTCGTCAATAAACAGAACTGGCGCATATGGAGAACCGAAAAGCCCCATGTTGCAGTCCCATCGTCCCTGCATCCTCAAAAAGTACTGGTCTCGGCCGCCATTTCTTCCAAAGGAATCATTGGCCCATTTTTCAGATCCGAAACGATTACTGCATCACGCTATCTGGACATTCTTCGTGAATTTGTGGCGGTACAAACTGCCTTAGACGACACTGCGAACACCTCGTGGTTTATGCAAGATGGTGCCCGGCCACATCGCACGGCCGACGTCTTTAATTTCCTGAATGAATATTTCGATGATCGTGTGATTGCTTTGGGCTATCCGAAACATACAGGAGGCGGCATGGATTGGCCTCCCTATTCGCCAGACATGAACCCCTGTGACTTCTTTCTGTGGGGACACTTGAAAGACCAGGTGTACCGCCAGAATCCAGAAACAATTGAACAGCTGAAGCAGTACATCTCATCTGTATGTGAAGCCATTCCGCCAGACACGTTGTCAAAGGTTTCGGGTAATTTCATTCAGAGACTACGCCATATTATTGCTACGCATGGTGGATATGTGGAAAATATCGTACTATAGAGTTTCCCAGACCGCAGCGCCATCTGTTGTTGACAATTGTAACTGTAATTTCGAAAGTTTGTCTGCCTGAAAATGTACTGTTGTCCCAAGCATATTGCAACAAACTGTGTATTTCTATCGCTGCTCGTTTAGTTTGTATTGCCGTTTCAAATATATAGGTCATTTTTGAAACACCCTATATATATATATATATATATATATATATATGAAGGTAACTGATTTAGAAGCAGTAAATGGCCTTGTATTTCGGTAAAATTTGATGGACTAGTGGTTGTTTTGACATCTAGGACATTAACGTCAGTCGATTATCTATTCTAAAATAATTTGAGAGTACGTGATATGGAGTAGTATTTGAACAGCGGTAAAAAAGTTTGAATCGGGGGAGACTCCACATCAGATATCAATAATTGAGTAGGCAGACGTATTATATCTAATTATTACTGGTTTTGAGTTTACTGCAGTTAATGAGTATTTTTATACCAGACGACTTTCGCTTCTATTTACAAAGCATCTTCTTTGGTCATTCTGGAGATTTGGATACATAATATATATGTTTGTATGTTTTGGTCTTTACGGATTGAAACAATATTCACACTCCACACATATTATAAAATGGATTTAAGTAAGTAAGTGTGTTTGCTCCAAATTTGCAGACAGTATTGACCTACACCACTGAATGTACCTGTAAAAATATGATTTTAGACAAATAGTTTAGGAGATACGTGAAAAAGTGCCGCATCGTGAGTGACATTTTCATTTATTACTTTTTTATTACTGACTATATTCGCAACACATTTCGCAGTCTGTGTCCATATATAGCACTGGATGTTCCTGCAAAAATACATCACTGTACGACACGTAGCACAGAAGATGTGGCCGCGCGAAAACGAAATTGCAGGGCAAAATTCGCTAGAGATACCTGTGAAACCTGCTTTGTCGTAAATGTGAAATATGTTTGACGTATCTGTACGTGCGCAAAGTCCGGGAAAAAAAGTCTTCCCAAGACCTTGGATGAATATCAACCAAACTTTTTACACTTATTATATGTTATGTGGAAAGAAATATTGTGAGGGTAAGAACGAGCAATCTCTTGTTGAGGTGGGTTGACAGCTTGGAGAGAGGAAAGGGGAGGAGGAGACGGAGAGAAAGAGGGGAAGGAGAAATGAACAGAAAGGGGAGAGGAGGAGATGGACAGAAAAAGGGAAGAGGAGGAGCTGGATGGAGAGATGGTGAAGGAAGAGATGGACTGACAGAGGGAGGAAGGAGATAGTGAACAGAGACAGAGGGGAGAAGCAAATGGACAGAGAGAGGGAAGAGACGGACAGAGATTGGGGAGGAGATGGACAGAGAAGGGAATGAGGAGAAGATGAATAGAGAGTGGAGGGACAGAGAGAGAAGGGAGTAGGATAAGGAGAGAAAGAGAGGAGCGAGGAGGAGATAGTGTAATGTTTCGTTTTTCCTAGCGTGTTACATTTATTTCAAGAAAGGAAAGCAAAATCTTGGGGAAAAAATAAACATCTCATTACCTGCAAGAAAATAAATGCAAACACTTACGGAATTTATAATTGTGCATTGAACTTTAAACAGTTTTCTTGCTGCATGAACTGATTTTGTAAGAGATATTTTTTTAGTTGTATGAATCAAAGGTCAGACCAAGAAGTCGCCGTTCGAAAGCGGTAAGTTTGAAGGCATAAGACGGCGTTATTGTAAACTGTCAATGCAAGGAAACGCAGGGTGTCCGAGCAAGAGGTATACAAAAACAAATCCTTATAACGAAATAACTCGACATTTTATGTTTATGGGTCAGTACGCACGTAAATTCATCGGTCAGTGAGACGGAACTCTTGGAGAAACGTTTGAATCAAATGCTGGAAAACATCCTGAAACGCCTGTTATTAAAGGGCCATGGAAACATGTGTGCTAAGCATTTCCAATAATACATGAAACACATGAGACGCATTTGCAGTTGCGAATGCGGACAACCATCAGCTGTGTAGTGGAATAATGGAATAACTTCAATGAAAATCTGGAGGCGAACGCGGATCTCCCGCTTTCAGCGAGCGGTCGCCTAAAGCCCTTTGGCTATCAGTTACGACTCACGGCCAGCTCCAAACTTTCATTTGCCGTCGTTCGTCACTCACAAGCTGCATTGGCAAACATTACGTGATTCCCATGCAGTGGTAAGGGGGACATGTTTACTGCTTCTACCAGTTTTTCCATTCGTCTGTAAAGAATTCGCGTTAGTATTTTGCAACTGTGATTTATTAAACTGATAGTTCGGTAATTTTCACATCTGTCAACACCTGCTTTCTTTGGGATTGGAACTGTTATATTCTTCTTGAAGTCTGAGGGTATTTCGCCTGTCTCATACATCTTGCTCACCAGATGGTAGAGTTTTGTCAGGACTGGCTCTCCGAAGGCTGTCAGTAGTTCTAATGGAATGTTGTCTACTCCCGGGGCCTTGTTTCGACTCAAGTCTTTCAGTGCTCTGTCAAACTCCTCACGCAGTATCGTATCTCCCATTCCATCTTCATCTACATCCTCTTCCATTTCCATAATAGTGTCCTCAAGTATATCGCCCTTGTATAGACCCTCTATATACGCCTTCCACCTTTCTGCTTTCCCTTCTTTACTGAACTATACGAAAAAAAAAACGTAAATTAGTTACAAACTGCGGCGTGCACTCACTGTATTCAACACACAAACGTCACAACAGATATTCGGATTTAGGTTATGACATGTTCCACTTGCTTCCCAAGACTGGCGATGATGTGGCGCAGACGAATAGCGAAAATCTGTATGGCCCGCTAAAGTGTCGGAACATCGATGCTGTCGATGACCTCATGATTGGCTGTTTTCAGCCCAGTAATGGTTTTGGGGTTATTGCTGTACGTCTTGTCTTCAATATAGCCCCACAAGAAGAAGTCGCATGTGCTCAGATCCGGAGAGTATGGCGTCCATCGAGGCCCATGCCAGTGGCCTCTGGGTACCCCAGAGCCAGAATGCGGTCCCCGAAGTGCTCCTCAGGACATCGAACACTCCCTGCTTTTTTCCTTCGTCGTTATCGGAGACTGACGTGGATAGAAAGTTCGATTCAAATTCATTCTTAGCAATTTTCGCCTTTTCGTGTCCTGTATCGACATTATTTCCCCTTCACATCACTTTCTAGGACTTCACAACAGAATAAGACCTGTGGTTTCACGGGTCCCCCGTCAGCACAGTCATTATGTTTATTCATTTGTTTCCTGCGTAGATTATGAGCGTTGTCTATTGTAGGGAAACAATGCCATCAGCAGCTAACAAGTAGATTGCACTATCACTTATGTCAAACAAATAAGCATAAATATCATTTCAAAACTTGGTCACATTATGTAAGACAATGAAAATGTTGAATATTGTGAATCTCAACATGACTCACTAATTAGTTACGTCAAAAATTGACGTTTTGTAAAATTCTAGAGGCATACAATATTAAACCTAGAAACTTATACTTTTGGAATTAGATTCAGTTTATCACGAAACCAAATGGTAGCAGTTTACAGGGAATCTCGTCTATTACTTTTTGAATCATTCCACTTTTTCGAAATATTAGAAGCCCATAGTATTGAAGTTTTGAATTTTTAAGAAGAACCTTATTTTTTAGCCCTTAATTTCTTTAAACGAATTAGATTAAGTAATCTTTGTTATTAAGCTACTAAGTCGAGATGACAGCACTACATTCATGATACCAAGTTTCGATATTGTAAAGCTTCAACATACAAAGATAAAAACAAAAAGTTAAGAAGCCACCATTTAACATAGATTTCGTTTGGAAAACTGTGGAGTTCAAAATATAAGAGCTATCGGGCTAAGAATTTTATAGAGGGTAAATAATTTTGTAGTCACGAAGGGTGCTGGCTGGGCACTGCTACCAACGCTGGAATAGTTTCGATGCAAGCGTTCCCTTAGCCGTCCGCATCAAGCGTATATAAACAACGAGCTGTCTTCACCTAGGAGGTTATTCGATCGTTGTCGGTCTAACGGGAAGGTGCAACGCTCCATTGTGAATCTGTCTTGGCGTACGCTTAGGCCTCGGATGGCGTTAACAATGGATGACATCATTGTGTTTCGGTCGAACATGTGTAACTGGTAGTAGTACGTGAAAGAGAACTTACTTGGGTTAAGAATTTGTCTGGAAATCCCGTGTTTCCTATCTGCGTTCCGCTTTGCGTGCCGCCCGCTATATTGCAGCAAACCACGTGATGTCCGAAGTGTCCGAAACTATTCTCCCCTTTTAAGGCGATCAGCTAGCTTTTTGTACATGGGAAAAAGCAGTAGAAATCACCTGTGAACTGGTTCACGTGCTGTGTACAGTAAGACAAGCTTTAATAATTTTCATACTTATTCTTGTGCCTGTGAACATACATAATAATATACCGTTTCGTTGAACGACTTTCATTCATCGTCGTTGTTCCTTATACCTTTGCATTTTTCTTAGAGAGTTAGAACATTTTATTTCAGTTTAGGGGAGATGAGAAGTGGACCAGTGGAACGAAGGCTAGGCACAGCATGCAATCCGTCGCTTTCTAATAGCAGTCCGCACAAATGGTTTTCAGGTCAGTGTGAAAGGTTGTGTTGTTAAAAATAGTTCCCACTTACAAAATATGATCAAAGCACCCCATGACTACAATATCAACGATTCAGAACTGGAATCGGTCAACTCGTACAAACATTTGGATGTAAAAATTTTCAGGGATACGAAACTGAACGACCGACCAACGACCTTGCCGCAGTGGTAACACCGGTTCCCGTCAGATCACCGAAGTTAAGCACTGTCGGGCTTGGCTAGCACTTGGATGGGTCACCGTCTGGGTCTGCCGAGTGCCGTTGGACATCGGTGTGCACTCAGCCTTCGTGAGGCCAATTGAGGAGCTACCTGCTCGAGAAGTGGCTGCACCGGTCACGAAAACTGACAACGGCCGGGAGAGCAGTGTGTTGACCACATGCCTGTCCGTATCCGCATCTGGCGACGCCAAATGGCTGAGGGTGAAAAGGCGGCCGGTCGCTACTGTTGGGCCTTCAAGGCTTGTTTGGACGATTTTTTTTTCTTTTTAAATGGAACGATCACATAAAAGCACTCCGTCTTCAGGCCACAAGTGGCCCATCGGGACCATCCCACCACCGTGTCATCCTCAGCTGAGGATGCGGATAGCAGGAGTGTGTGGTCAGCACACCACTCTCCCGGTCGTTACGATGGTTTTCTTTCACCGGAGCTGCTATTATTCGGTCGAGTAGCTCCTCAGTTAGCATCACGAGGCTGAGCGCACCCCGAAAAATGGCAACAGCGCATGGCGACCCGGATGGTCACCCACCAAATGCCGGCCACGCCCGACAGCGCTTAACGAGAACCGGTGTATCCACTGCTGCAAGGCCGTTGCCACAACGATCATATAAGCTCAGTCCTACTTCACCCATCGCCCCAAACTGCATGTATCGAGTTGTGTGTGTATGTGTTTGTGTGTATTGGTGTTCTGTTGTGTGGATGGATGCAGTTGAATGTAAATTAGTGAACAGCTGCTGCGGAAGATGGCCGTGCAGAAAAACACTGAAGTATTATCGTATGTACAAGGGTTATTCAGAAAGTAAGGAACGATCGATCGCGAAATGGAATCCATGAAGTTTTGCACAGCTGTGTTGGGCAGTGTCTCTGCTATGCCCGTCGATCGCATTACGTCATTCTTTTTAGTTCTGAGCACACAGGGAGCACATAAAGATACCTAGAACAATAGTGTCTCCCGCCAAGCCCGAGGGCCTGGTGAGAAATTTCGCCTGAAGCTATGCAGACAACATTACATAACTGTCGTGCCTTTTCTTCTTCAAGACAAAAAAATGGTTCAAATGGCTCTGAGCACTATGGGACTTAACATCTAAGGTCATCAGTCCCCTAGAAATTAGAACTACTTAAACCTAACTAATCTAAGGTAATCACACACATCCATGCCCGAGGCAGGATTCGAACCTGCGACCGTAGCCGTCGCGCGGTTCCAGACTGAAGCGCCTTGAACCACTCGGCCACCAGACCGGCTTCTTCAAGACAATTCTCAGCCGCATTCTGCAGGGGCAGTGAAGATACTCTTGTGTCTTTTTCAGTTGGAAATGTTCGATTACCCACAATACAGCCCGTAATTGTCTCCGTCTGAGTTTCATCTCTGTTCACATGAACCGCTGACTATGAAGACAACATTTTACCACAGGCAACGAGCTGTACGCTAGCGTAGAGAATTGGTGGAAAGCACTGGCGGCTGTCTTGTATAACGAGGGTATTGGAAAGTAGGTACAACGCTACGACAAATGTCTAAGTTGTATCGGCGACTATGGAGATAAGTAACTGGAGGTTGAAGTTAACTGTAGCAAATAAGACAGATTTGATTTTCACTGTGGTTTTCATTTCGCGACCTATCGTTCCTTACTTTCCGAATAGCCCTCGTATATCTGACACTGCAATTAACTGAGACGGTGATCGCTCATTTTCTTTTGTCGTAGTTCGAATCTGCATCTTCGCTATTTCTTTTCAAAGATCCAGCTTACAACCAAATGAACATGCCTCATTGTTATAAGTTATCAGATAGTACGAACGAATATAAAATATCTTCCCATTACACATTATACCATCCAGCCAACAATGACATGAGGCACTTTGGTTTCTGCCTGCCCTTTTTAGGCCAATCACACCACAACATACGTGTCCACGAGCATCGGATAGTGATCTCGCATGCCGCTGGCTGTGCTCAGGAAGTTGGTTTACAAGCGCTTCCCGTTAACGCCGTTTGCATGGGCAACTGGCTGGCGCGCCGCGCAGGCCGGATTCCGCTGCGCGACCTTTAACCGCAGTCTCACGTGTCGCGAGCTTTTCCCGCCAGCGTGCTTTTTTTCTCCCGCGCGTACGTGCCGGCAAACGCAATCTCTATTATAGGCACGCCACCAGAGCTTGCCAAACCGCGATACGCGGCCTCCACTTGCAGCGGCTGACGTGGGCGTCTGCACATTCGCATGATGTAAATGCCGTTTGTCTCTAGTCGAGCTGAAATACACACGTGTCATTTTCACATCGTCCCTTCAGCGAACAAGAGAAAAGAAAACAAAAACAAGACAAAAAACTAAGAAAGGCTCAAGAAGACTCGCATAAAGGTAATAGTCGCTTTACCTCTACATCTACATCCGTACTCTGCAACTCAATGTGAAGAGCACGGCAGACGGCACTTCCCATTCCACCATTTCTTAGAGCTAGCTCTCCTTCCATTAACGTGTGGAGCGCAGGGAGAATGGTTGCCTAAGTGGGCACTGCCATTGGTCTAATGTTTCTACATGTGAAAGATGGTGTTTACTCAAATTTCGCTAGTAGCGCCATTATGAGGATTCAGATCACATTTGTTTCAAATACAAGCTCCAATACCCGCGAGCTTTAGTTACCTTTGAGACAGGACGCGGTGAGTTGATCTTAGTCAAGCATCCCTTTATGGCGACAAAGACGCCATCATCAACACCTCACTGAGTTTGAATGAGGATGTGCAATAGGACTACAGGAAGCTGGTTGTTGCTTCTGCGATACTGCAGGAGACTTGGTAGGAATGTGGTCACTGTACATGACTGCTGGCAGAGGTGGTCACGCGAATGTACGGTCACGAGAATACCGGCCTTCGGACGGCCACGTGGCACTACCGAGAGGGAAAACCATCGTGTTTGGCGTATAGCTCTGGCGCGTCGTATTGGTTCTGCAGCAGCAGCTGGCACCGCAGTGACACAAAGAAGTGTTGCAAATAGACTACTTCAAGGACAGCTCCCAACCTGACGCCCTGTAGCGTGCATTCCACTGACCCCAAACCACCGCCAGTTGCGACTTCTGAGGTGCCAAACGAGAGTTCTTTGGAGGGAAGGGCGGAGGTCTGTTTTGTTTTCTGATCAAAGGTGCTTCTATTTCGGTGCCAACGATTGCCGTATGTTGGTTAGGAGGAAACCAGTTGAGGGTTGTTGTATGTGAACTGGGGACCTAGAAACGACAGAGAGGCTCCATCCCCGCCACAGCCGTAGTGGTCCACAACCCGACTACGACTACCGCAGTCCACTTCACCCCTCCGCCGTCCCACACCGAATCCAGGGTTATTTGCGTTATTGTGCGGTTCGGCCCCCGGTGGACCCCCCCCCCCCCCCCCCTTCCACCAGGGAGCGTCTCACACCAGACGAGAGTAACCCCTATGTTTGCGTGGAAGAGTAATGGTGGTGTACGCGTACGTGGACAACTTGTTTGTGCAGCAATCGCCGACATAGTGTAGCTGAGGTGGAATAAGGGAAACCAGCCCGCATTCGCCGAGGCAGATGGAAAACCGCCTAAAAACCATCAACAGATTCGCCGGCTCACCGAACCTCGACATAAGGCCGCCAGGTGGATTCGTGCCAGGGACCAGGCGCTCCTTCCCACTCGCAAAGCCGTCCGTTATACCGCTCAGCTAACCGGGCGGGCAATTGAGGGTTTGCAACCAATCTGTCTGTATCCTAGACACACTGGACGTACGACTCGAGTTATGGTCTCGAGTGAGATTTCGAATTACAGCAGAAGGACGCTCGTGGTTATCCCCCCCCACACACACACACACCACCTGCAAATCTGTACGTCAGCATTCCAGGGAATGTTTTCCAACAGGATAACGCTCGCCCATGCACCGCTGTTGTAACCCAACATGCTCTACACAGTGTCAACATATTGCCGTACATTATCGCATGACAATTCCTGTCATCCACAAACAAGCCGTCCCTGTACTGACTGACCTAGTGCAACATGCATCGAACATCATCACACTAACCGACATCTGGCACCTGTACAACACTACAACACAATTCTTGCACGTTTGCTCGCTTGCATTCAACATTCTTGCCGTTACACCGGTTAGTAATGTACCAGTATTTCACATTTGCAAATTGCGTATCTCGCCCTTACGTTAACTTGTGATCTTGAAATGTTAATCACTTAAATATGTTTGACAGCAAATGAATTCCCAAAATTTAATTACTCTACATTAATTATTTTTTGGTATTGCGATTTTTTTCCGTCAGTGTATATTCCTAGTTTCATCAAATAAACTGGTTCTGGAAACTTTGTATGTAGATTTTCTCGGGACAGTTTCTGTCTGTCTTCAAGCATCTGCCACTCCAGTTTCTTCAGCATCTTACTGACACCCTGTCTTTCACTGCTCGAACAGACCTGAGGCGGTTCTAGGCGCTTCAGTCTGGAAACGCGCAACCGCTACGGTGGCAGGCTCGAATCCTGCTCCGGGCATGGATGTGTGTGATGTTCTTAGGTTAATTAGGTTAAGTAGTTGTAAGTACTACGGGACTGATGACCTCAGATGTTAAGTGCCATAGTGCTCAGAGCCATTTGAACAGACCTGAGGCCGTTCGTGCTGCCCTTCTCTGTACACGTTCAATTTCCCCTTGTTGTCCTGTTTGGTACGAGCCCTACACACTTGAGCAATATTCTAGGATGGGTCGCGCAAGTGGTTTGTAACCATATTCTTCGTAACTGACTGCTTTTCTCTAGTGTTTTACCGACACACCGAAGTCTGCTGCCTTCTTTACTCACGTTTAAGCCTTTGTGCACTTCACGTCTCTGCTAAATGTTAGACCTAAGTATTTGTGTGAGTTTACAGATTCCAGGTGCGACTCACTACTATTATATCAAGGAAACTATGTTTTCTCGTTTTGTGAAGTACAAAACTTAAATTCTTGAACATTTAAATAAATTTTCCAAGATTAGTACCTCTTGAACTTCTTGTCATAGGATATGTATGAAGCCTTTTTCTCAGACGGTACTTCATTATAAATAACTGGAGCATCCGCAACAAGTCTGAGATTACTGTTGATATTTCCATAAAGTCAGTCACGTACAATATGAACAACAAAGTGCTGCGACACACTTCCTCGTTAGGATGATGCAAAGTTGATAATGAATTTTGACCGTGAAGACCCGATGGGCTCTTCAATTACTTAATCAAAAAGGTTTCTTTCTACGCAGTGTAAAACAAATGGCTCTAAGCATTATTGGACTTAACATCTGAGGTCATCAGTCCCCTACAACTTAGAACTATTTAAACCTAACTAACCTAAGGACATCAACCACATCCATGCCCGAGGCAGGATTCGAACCTGCAACAGTAGCAGCAGCGCGGTTTCCGGACTGAAGCACTTAGAACCGCTCGGCCACACCGGCCAGCTCGGTTAGTGGGATGATGTTCCATGATTGTTGCACTTGGTCAGTCAGTACAGGAACGGTTTGTTTGTGGAGGACAAGAATTGTCATGCGATGATGTCAGATATGCGTTCCACTGGAGATAGATCTGGTGATCGAGAAAAAAAAAAAAAAAAAAAAAAAAAAAAAAAAAAAAAAAAAGGTTCAAATGGCTCTGAGCAGTATGGAACTTAACATCTATGGTCATCAGTCCCCTAGAACTTAGAACTACTTAAACCTAACTAACCTAAGGACATCACGCAACACCCAACCATCACGAGGCAGAGAAAATCCCTGACCCCGCAGGGAATCGAACTCGGGAACCATGGCGTGGGAAGCGAGAACGCTACCGCACGACCACGAGATGCGGGCTGGTGATCGAGCATGCAACAGCAATATGTCGACAGTGTGTAGAGCATGTTGGGTTACAACAGCGGTGCATGGGCTAGCGTTACCCTGTTGGAAAACAATCCCTGAAATTCTGTTCAAGACTGGCAGCACAACAGACTGACGATATTCGAAATCACACTCCAGACCATAACTCCAGGTGTACGTCCAGTGTGTCTAGGATACAGACAGGTTGGTTGCAGACAACTGTACCTGAAGCGTACCATTTGAGTTTGATGGTCGTAAATGGTTGTGTGATTGGTGTGGTGCAATGTTGGTGTTGTATGATGATGACACAAGAAAGAGCGTGGTACCTGGTTCCGGCACAGAGACTGGTCCGTTACAGTACAACAAAAGAACTGCCGGGCTCATCGTATGACGGGTCGAATCAAATGCCCTCACTTCATGAGGCACTGCAGAAAAGTTTGGAATTAATCGTGAGATCGGATCAGAATCTGGTCATCAGACTATTTATGCTGAACCTCTCCTCTTCTCGTTCCACCACCAAGATTCTAACTGGCTACGTCCCAGTCGTGCGACACGCCACCGTACAAGGGAACTACAGCTGTCCCTGGTACAATGGCTATGGCGAAATGTGTAGATCACATCTACATCTACAGCATACTCCCCAAGCCACCTAATGGTGTGTGGCGGAGGGTACTTTCGGTACCATTATCGGTACCATTATCTGATCTCTCCAACCTTGTGTAATATATTGATTATTTCTTGCTACTGTAGTGTTATCTTGAAGCGGTGAGAAAGGAAGACAGACGTTCAATGGCATGGAAGCAGAGACGATGCTGAGGGCAGACGAAACTAGGAGAGAAGTAAACCGTAAGGGAAGAGCCTTGCGAACATGCAGACTCCCCCAGATTCTGTCCCAGGGCGCCAATTACTCTTCAAGGAAATAACATGTAACTTTAAAAGTCGTGTAGACGCTGTGGTAGGTTGCCACCGCAGAACTTTGTAACCAACAGGCCCGTACTAGCGTATAAAGCCAGCTTGATACCAGCCCTGTCAGTAGGCTCTCAAGGTTTGGAAAGAAAAACTGTAGACCTAGCAGTCTGCGGGGAGCCCGAAGGGTGGAGCTAAATGACGTGTAACAATAATGTTGCAAGCCTTATTTGGCAGAGCAGGCACGTTCAGCTGTCAGCTGAACAATGTTGATACCAAATACGGACTTACTTAGTGCAACTGCATTAGCATCCCCGCCTTAGGAGCAGTAGAGGGGACCTAACTAAACCGTGTTTGGCAGGCACCTGCAAGAGACCTACGGGACTGGGTGGGTGGCTAAGTGGGAAAAACAGTGCCCACACGCGACTCTTTAAAACCCCTAGATTCCGCATTTTGGCAGAGTTCTAAGTCAGACGATTTGGGATCCGAATCCTCGTCCGTCGACTCCAGCCTCGGTCCAGCTCCGCGTAAGTCTGCTCTCTCTCTCTCTTTGATTGCCTCACTGAACAGTGTCACATTCAGTTATGTTTTGTTTTGCACCTAAGTTGTTACCTTAAGATGCTGCTAGTGTTTGCTAGCCGGCCGCTGTGGCCGTGCTGTTCTGGGCGCTTCAGTCTGGAGCCGCGTGATTGCTGCGGTCACAGGTTCGAGTCCTGCCTCGGGCATGGATGTATGTGATGTCCTTAGGTTGGTTGGGTTTAAGTAGTTCTAAGTTCTAGGGGACTGATGACCACAGATGTTAAGTCCCATAGTGCTCAGAGCCATTTGAACCAAGTGTTTGCTACTGTGGTTAGCATCCACTCCTGGGACTTCTGCATTGGTTTCTGTTGTAACAGTGTTATTCAGGCTTTTTCCAACCCTAGAACTAGCCTCCAGTGTATTAGTTAGTCCTGTCTGGAATAAACAACTATTTCAAAACCCTGTTTGTCCAAGAGTCTTCACAACGGGTTCCCTACCGAGTCCTTCATTTCTAGTACATGCCTGTACCAGTGTTGGCTCGGATAGAAGAAAACAATCAAATGCTTTCACTGTGAATTGTCCTTTTGCCTTCTGCTCTGTACCGCTCGGAAGCGCAGACTGACCAGTAACCCCTTTTTCCCTCTCTCACCTAAGTCAGGACATGACACCTGTTCCAATCGCGAATAGTGCGTGGGAAAAATGATTGTCCGTAAGCGTCTGTATTGGCTCTAATTTCTCGAATTTTCTGCTCGTGGTCAATAAGCGAGACGTATGTGGAGGAAGTAATATGTTGTATGACTCCTCCTGAAAAGTGCCTTCACGAAATTGCAGTAGTAAATCTCTCCGTGACGCACAACGTCTCTCTTGTAACATCTGCCAGTGGAGTTTGCTTATCATCTCCGTAACGCACTCTCGCCAGCTAAACGATCCCGTGGCGAAACGCGCCGCACTTCGTTGGATTTTCTCTATCTCCTCTGTTAGTCCTACCTGACAGGGATCCCAGATAGATGAACAATACTCAAGAATCGGAATGAGTTGCATTCCCTTCAGATTCTTCTGGTGTCTGCTTTTCCCACTATCTGTTTTATATGGTCATTCCATTTACGGTCGCTCTGGATAATTACGCCTAGATATTATACGGCAGACACTGTCTTCAGCTCTTTCTCGTCAATGGTGTAGCTGGTACAGTAGTGGATTTCTTTTCCTATGTATGCGCAATATGTTACATTTATTTATGTTCGGGGTCAACTGCCAGAGTCTGCACTATTCATCAATTCTCTGTAGGTCGTTCTGCAAATTCTTACGATCTTCTGGCGTTGCTGCTTTGGTATAAACAACTGCATCATCGGCGAATAGCCTTAAAGAGCTTCCGACGCTTTCTACTAGATCATTTCTATTTATTGTGAACAGCAAACGGTCCTATCGCACTTTCCTGTGGTGATCCCGATATTACCTTTCGGTTTAGCTCCGTTAAGAGCGACGTGCTGAGTTCTATCTGCAAGAAAGTCTTGAATCAAATCGTAGATCTGCTCCGATACTCCGTAAGCTCGTTTTTTTTTTTTTTTTTTCATGAAACGGCAATGCGCGACGGTGTCAAATGCCTTACTGAAGTCAAGGAACACGGCATCAGCCTGAGCACCGTTGTCCACTGCGCTGTGGATCTCACGATGGAACAGAGCGAGCTGAGTTCAGCAGGTTCTCTGTTTGCGGAGTCCATGTTGATTTTTATACAGGAGCTGTTCATTTTTCAAGAACATCATAATTTTTGGGCACAAAACTTGTTCCGCAATTCGACAAAATATTGACGTCAACGATAAAAGTCTATAATTGTGTGGATCTGTCTTACGGCATTTCTTAAAAATGGGAATGACCTGATCTTTTTTACAATCATTAGGTACCTTTCGTTGGTAAAGAGATCTGCGATAAATTACTTCTAGAAGGGGAGCAAGTTCTTTCGCATAATCTTTATAGAATCCTATAAATATCTCACCTGGTCCTGAAGCTTTTCGACTACTAAGCGATTGTGGCTGCTTTTCAGTTGCATGATCAGTTATCTCAATATCAGCCATTTCGATGTTCGCACGACGATTGAAAGGAGGGACAGTGTTACGATCTTCCGCGCTGAAACAACTTCGGAATACCGAATTCAGTATTTCGGCCTTCTCTCTGTTATCTTCCGTTTCGGTGCCGGTGTGGTCGCTGAGAGAATGAATAGATGATTTTGACCCACTCACTGATTTTACGAGTACATACGACCAAAACACCTTAGGGTTTTTACTCAAGTCGGTTGACAACGTCTCACTTTCAAAATCATTGAATGCTTCTCTCACTGCTCTCCTTACGCTCATTTTCGCTTCGTTCAGCTTTTGTTTGTCAGATAGGTTTTTACTTCTCTTGAATCTGATATGAAGTGCTCTTTGTTTACGTAGCGCTTTTCTAATACGGCTATTAAACCATGGTGGATCTTTCCCATCGCTTAAACCCTGACTCGTAACATAATTGTCTAGGGCATATCGAACGATGCCTTTGAATTTTTTCCATTTGTTTTCCACATATTCCTCCTCGACACCGAATATTTGATGGTGACTCCTGAGATATTCTGAAATTTGTATCCTGTCACCCTTGCTGAGCAAATACATCTTCCTACCTTTCTTAACATTCCTTGTAGCACCTGTCGTCATAGATGCTGTCACAGTCTTACGATCACTAATAACTTCCTCTACGTTAACTGATTCGATGAGTTCAGGTCTGTTCGTTGCCAGGAGGTCTAAGAAGTTACCCTCACGAGTTGGTTCTCTAACTATCTGCTCAAAGTAATTTTCGGACAAGACAGCCAGAACAATGCCACACGATTCCCTGTCTCTGGCACTAGTTTTGATGCCACAACACTGTCAATCTATACCTGGCAAGTTGGAGTCTCCCCTACTACAACGGCATCTTCTTTTTCTTCTTAATTCTCTTTCTTCCTCTCCTCTATTTCCCTTTCTTCTTCTTCTTCTTCCTGTTGCCACAAATTGTACTTTGCCAACTGTCATATACCTATACCTATACCTATCATATACCTAGTTTGGGAGGAAGGAGAGTGAAATTCAATCCATGTTCCTTGGAAATATACTGGGTGGTTGGTCAACATTCTCAAAGCATCTTTCCAAGTCGGCGAAAAAGTGAATCCTCGAAGTAATAAAGGAAACCGCTGTGGTGCCGATGCTTCAGTGCTGTAATCTGCGCCTCTGGGAATCGTGCTGCCAGCCTTATTGGTGGAGCACAGTCGGCACAAATAAAGCTGGCGCGCAGCTGCACACTGCTCTGAGGAGAAACGCGGGACACGACGCAGCAGGCAAGCCTCTGAGCTGCACGCCTTTCCCACCACTGCCCCTCCACCGATCTGCAGGAAGACTGCTCTTACAAGAATATAATTCGAGAGCCAAAGCTAGTACAAGTCAGCTTTATTATTCACGTCTGCACGAGCGGCCACTGTCTCTTTAAATCCAGACAGCAGAATATATAATTAGCTATGATTTGGACTCGAAGGAATACTGAAGGAAAAACTCGAGAGACATTTTCCCAAGGCAATGAAATTAAAGAAGTTTCAACGATCATGTTTTGTTCCTTCGCCCTATGGACGTTACGGACTCCCCTAAATTGTTTCCGAACAGGCGGTGGCTTGGTTTTGACAATTTTGTGGAGTGAAGTCTGGACGTGTGGCACTGAAGACCCTGTAATGGAACAGTGTTACATAGCATGACGTGTGGTGTCTTATGGATATGCGGTTTCACTGATTTACGAATACGTAATAGTGCTCATATACAAAGAGACATGCAACCAAACTTTGTCAGACTATAAGATGATTTGATATTGCGTGTTTAACTATTGTTGTACCGTTAAATATATCAAAGAACCTAAAATGTAAATGGTCTGAGCTCATCCTAAAGATAATTTAACTGATTGTTACGAGATGCATTGGATCTGTGGTAGACATTAGACCTCTTGAATGAGACCTGTCGTCTTTTACTACTGCATGTTACTGGTAAGATCTGCAACGCAAAATATCCCTATACTGTTTCCCTAACTTTCCCCCCCCCCCCCCCCCCATGAACCATGCACCTTGCCGTTGGTGGGGAGGATTGCGTGCCTCAACGATACAGATAGCCGTACCGTAGGTGCAACCACAACGGAGGGGTATCTGTTGAGAGGCCAGACGAACGTGTGGTTCCTGAAGAGGGGCAGCAGTCTTTTCAGTAGTTGCAGGGGCAACAGTCTGGATGATTGACAGATCTGGCCTTGTAACAATAACCAAAACGGCCTTGCTGTGCTGGTACTGCGAACGGCTGAAAGCAAGGGGAAACTACAGCCGTAATTTTTCCCGAGGGAATGCAGCTTTACTGTATAGTTAAATGATGATGGCGTCCTCTATTCCGGAGGTAAAGTAGTCCCCATTCGGATCTCCGGGCGGGGACTACTCAAGAAGACGACTTTATCAGGAGAAAGAAAACTGGCGTTTTACGGATCGGAGTGTGGAATGTCAGATCCCTTAATCGGGCAGGTAGGTCAGAAAATTTAAAAAGGGAAATGGATAGGTTAAAGTTAGGTATAGTGGGAATTAGTGAAGTTCGGTGGCAAGAGGAACAAGACTTTTGGTCAGGTGAATACAGGGTTATAAATACAAAATCAAATAGGGGTAATGCAGGAGTAGGTTTAATAATGAATAAAAAAATAGGAGTGCGGGTAAGCTACTACAAACAGCATAGTGAACGTAATATAGAGGCCAAGATAGATACGAAGCCCACGCCTACTACAGCAGTACAAGTTTATATGCTAAATAGCTCCCCAGATGACGAAGAAATTGAAGAAATGTATGATTAGATAAAATAAATTATTCAGGTAGTGAAGGGAGACGAAAATTAATAGTCACGGGTGACTGAAATTCGAGAATAGGAAAAGGGACAGAAGGAAACATAGTAGGTGAATATAGATTAGGGGTAAGAAATGAAAGAGGAAGCCGTCTGGTAGAATTTTGCACAGAGCATAACTTAATCATAGCTAACACTTGGTTCAAGAATCATAAAAGAAGGTTGTATACATGGAAGAAGCCAAGAGATACTAAAAGGTATCAGATAGATTATATAATGGTATCAGAGAGATTTAGGAACCAGGTTTTAAATTGTATCACATTCCTGGGGCAGATGTGGACTCTGAGCACAATCTATTGGCTATGAACTGTAGATTAAAACCGAAGAAATCACAAAAACGTGGGAATTTAAGGAGATGGGACCTGGATAAACTGACTAAACCAGAGGTTGTACAGTGTTTCAGGGAGAGCATAAGGGAAAAATTGACAGGAATGGGGGAAAGAAATACAGTAGAAGAAGAATGGGTAGCTCTGAGGGATGAAGTAGTGAAGGCAGCAGAGGATCAAGTAGGTAAAAAGACGAGGGCTAGTAGAAATCCTTGGGTAACTGAAGAAATATTGAATGTAATTGATGAAAGGAAAAATACAAAAATGCAGTAAATGAAGCAGGCAAAAAGGAATACAAACATCTCAAAAATGAGATCGACAGGAAGTGCAAAATGGCTAAGCAGGCATGGCTAGAGGACAAATGTAAGAATGTAGAGGCTAATCTCACTAGGGGTAAGATAGATACTGCCTACACGAAAATTAAAGAGACCTTTGGAGAAAAGAGGACCACTTGTATGAATATCAAAAGCTCAGATGGAAACCCAGTTCTAAGCAAAGAAGGGAATGCAGAAAGATGGAAGGAGTATATAGGGGATCTATACAAGGGCGATGTACTTGAGGACAATATTGTGGAAATGGAAGAGGATGTAGATGAGGACGAAATGGGAAATACGGTACTGCGTGAAGAGTTTGACAGAGCACTGAAGGACGTAGGTCGAAACAAGGCCCTGGGATAGAGAACATTGCATTAGAACTAGTGACGGCTTTGAGAGAGCCAGGCCTGACAAAACTCTACTATCTGGTAAGCAAGATGTACGAGACAGGCGAAATACCCTCAGACTTAAAGAAGAATATAATAATTCCAATTCAAAAGAAAGCAGGTGTTGACAGATGTGAAAATTACCGAACTATCAGTTTAATAAGTCCCAGCTGCATAATACTAATGCGAATTCTTTACAGACGAATGGAAAAACTGGTAGAAGCCGACTTCGGGGAAGATCAGTTTGGATTCCGTAGAAATATTGGAACACGTGAGGCAATACTGACCCTACGACTTATCTTAGAGAAAAATTAAGGAAAGGCAAACCTGCGTTTCTAGCATTTGTAGACTTAGAGAAAGCTTTTTGCATTGTTGACTGGAATACTCTCTTTCAAATTCTGAAGGTGGCAGGGGTAAAATACAGGGAGCGAAAGGCTATTTACAACTTGTACAGAAACCAGATGGCAGTTATAAGAGTCGAGGGGCATGAAAGGGAAGCAGCCGTTGGTATGGGAGTGAGACAGAGTTATAGCCTCTCTCCAATGTTATTCAATCTGTACACTGAGCATGCAGTAAAGAAAACAAAAGAAAAATTTGGAGTAGGTATTAAAATCCAGGGAGAAGAAATAAAAAATTTGAGGTTCGCCGATGACATTGTAATTCTGTCAGAGACAGCAAAGGACTTGGAAGAGCAGTTGAACGGAATGGACAGTGTCTTAAAAGGAGGATATAAGTTGAACATCGACAAAAGCAAAACGAGGATAATGGAATGTAGTCGAATTAAGTTGGGTGATGCTGAGGGAATTAGATTAGGAAATGAGACGCTTAAAGTAGTAAAGGAGTTTTGCTATGTGGGGAGCAAAATAACTGATGATGGTCGAAGTATAGAGGGTATAAAATGTAGACCGACAATGGAAAGGAAAGTGTTTCTGAAGAAGAGAAATTTGTTAACATCGAGTATAGATTTAAGTGTCTGGAAGTCCTTTCTGAAAGTATTTGTATGGGGTGTAGCCATGTATGGAGGTGAAACATGGACAATAAATAGTTTGGACAAGAAGAGAATAGGTTTCGAAATGTGGTGGTACAGAAGAATGTTGAAGATAAGGGGGTAGATCACATAACTAATGAGGAGGTGTTGAATAGGATTGGGGAGAATATAAGTTTGTGGCAGAACTTGACTAGAAGAAGGGATCGGTTGGTAGGACATGTTCTGAGGTATCAAGGGATCACCAATTTAGCACTGGAGGGCAGCGTGGAGGGTAAAAATCCCAGAGGAAGACCAAGAGATCAATACACTAAGCAGATTCAGACGGATGTAGGTTGCAATAGGTACTGGGAGAGGAAGAAGCTTGCAGAGGATAGAGTAGCATGGAGAGCTGCATCACACCAGTCTCAGGACTGAAGACCACAACAACAACTCCCAAGAATGACTCTGCAAGTAGGGGCTTTGTCTGCTTGCCTGCAACAAGTACCAAACATAATTTCTGATTAGTGGGCCAAATTTATTTAAATATTAATTAATTAAACTGATAAAAAGGCGCCATCTCATAGATCATTTGATGATTTAATAAAATACCAGTCCATATATTGGATATACAATAATTAGTGTAAATTTCATTGAAACATTGCTAAGAAGAGGTGCAAACTGACTGATTTTAATGAGCCTGACTAGGGAGCGGAATGGCCCTGTGAGATGTAATAACAAATAATTTAGCAGTAATTCACATTTATTTTCTCACTAACAGTAACATTCACACACAGAAGTTAAAATACAGGTACTTAGGATGCTAGGGCTCGCAATGACTCATGGCACATTATACAGCGCAGCTTCTGGACCTATACATGTGGGGCAAGACTGCTAAATTACTGCATACGATTTATCAAGATCACACACACACTAACTAAAGCTGTACATTATGTGACGGCACCGCTCGTTCACGCCAAGTTACAGTTGCTCAAAAGATCTCATCAAATAAACTGAATACTTCTGAAATTCACACTGTTCCCTGACTGAATTAGGTGTTGCGACACGATTATCAATGCCACGCAGCAGGGTGACTACCGGAAACTCAAACAAAGCTCTCACACATTTCATTTCAGCAAACACAGATGCTACTCAGAGCATCCGTAGTCACCAGCGTCCTAGGGAAGAGTAACCAAGTCGTCTCTCCAGACCGGGGTCCAGTCACAGTGACCAAAATGGCTCAGAGCGCGTAATTGGTTTCTACCTGTAGCAACCTCAAATTGGTGCTGACCAGTGGCCAATATTGACTCTCTGACCCTACGTAGCCTTATTCGAAGCTCTACGCAATGGTTGGCTACACTGCTCGCAACATTCATAGAACTATGTAGCGGCTCACATAGAGACGTTACACTCTAAATCTACATATACATAGACACTGCGCAATCCACCGTAAGGCGCGTGGGAGAGGGTAGACCGTACTGCTACTAGCCACTTCTATTCTTGTTCCACGCGCAAAGAGCACAAGAGAAAAACGACAGTCTATATGCCTCCGTATGAGCCCTAATTTCTAATACCCTATGATAGTGGTACTTAAGCTCAATGTATGTTCGAAGCAGCACTACTGCTCTGCAGTCAGCTTCAAATTATGGTTCTCTACATTTTCTCTTTAGTGTTCCCCGAAAAGAAAGTCGCCTTCTCTCCGGGGATTCCCATTTGAGTTCCCGGAACATGTCCGTAACACTTGCATGTTGTTCAAACGTATCAGTAACAAATCTAGAAGCCCACCTCTGAATTGCTTCCTTTAATCCGACGTGGTACGTATCCCAAACACTAGAGCAGTACTCAAGAATAGGTCGCTCAAGCATCCTATACGCAGTCTCCTTACAAGGGCTATGTGGGATTCCTATCGTGGGGTTTCCTACAAGGGTGCAGTAGGTAGCGAAGCTGTCCCGAGCAACCGGTTCCCTAACGAGGTGTTTGCAAACTGAGCCTCCCTACTGCTTGTCTACCTCAGTCGCTCACCCTCAGTGCAGGTGTTGTCACTGTTTCTCAGACAATGTCGTCGTCGATAGCTTTCGTTCCGTGCGTTTTCCTATACGACTCCTGTTCTATGCTGCGTACACGATGGAAGTGATAACAACAAATTCGTGTGTAACATCTCACGGGCTATTGACTTTCACACCCTCAGTCCTTAAAGCAGAAATTACAACACCAAGGTATCATTGCCACAAAATCTGATAAAGGCAAGAACAAATGTGATTATGTGGAAAAAGTTAATGATTTCCGGATCACCACAGGCTTCCAAGTTCTTTCTAAATACTCTACTAAATTATTCAAAGAGGATGTTAAATATGCAATCAATTCTTGAAAAGCATATTCTCTGAGTTTGAAGCAAAACTGTAAACTAATATAAACCAGTACCTCCTAGAATGTATGGGTTTCCTGAACTGCATATACAAGACGTTCCTATTCGTGCAGTTGTATCATCATTCACAACTCCATCTTACAAACTAGATAGTAAACTGGATGGCCTAATTAAGAGCAATACTAAATTCAAACCAAAGCATGATATTTCAAACTTTGTGGACATAGTAAATAAGTTATAAGGTATGTCTGTCTCACACGGAGATAAATTAGTATCCTTTGATGTCTGCAGTTTGTTTTCCAACATACCACTGGTAGAATGCGTTGATATTCTGACAGAGCTGATGCACAAGTCTAATGTCAATCCTGTGGAACTGAATTACTTGAGACTGGCCACACAGACATGCTTGTATTATCGAAGTTACCTGTGTATTCCATATAGACTGTCGTTTCAATAGTTAAGGCTTTCTTTGAACTGGTACTTCTATTACTGTCCATGTTTAGCACCTCTTGTAGTTGTCTCATCAAATATTGTTCATATTTTACTTTGTTCATTTATTCAATGCAAACTGTTTTGAATATAATGTTAATGTTAAAGTGCAGTGCCACCACACTCTCAAAAACTGCATTTACTGTATGTTCCCTCAAACACCTTAATTTTCCTGCATTTATTTATTCCTGTTTCTCTTATAGATATTGTCTAAGATCCTTATGTATTCTGTAGTTACACTGATAATTGTTTCTTCTTATAATTGGTTTGTGTATCACTCGCCATGTTTTATACTTCCAAATGTGGCCTTGTCAAGCACTAAAGGCATGCTGTCCCTATTTTGTGTTAAAGTTTTTCCTGTCTACTCCATTTTTATTCATTTACTGTTCATGTTTTCAATTTTTCATTGCATTACCACAACACTGTCAAAGATGTTACTTACTGTATGTTCCTACTTCAGTATAGACGTGTTACTTCTCTTCTAATGTTGTTTGCAAACATTGTAACTTCTTTGGTAACAATACTTTGTAAATGTCTGAAGATGGGTTTGTAAGCCGAAAACCGCCGGCCGGTGTGGCCGAGCGATTCTAGGCGCTTCAGTGTGAAACCGCGTGACCGCTACGGTCGCAGGTTCGAATCCTGCCTCGGGCATGGATGTGTGTGATGTCCTTCGGTTAGTTAGGTTTAAGTAGTTCTAAGTTCTAGGGGATTGATGACCTCAGCTGTTAAGTCCCATAGTACTCAGAGCCATTTGAACTATAAGCCGAAAACCGGTTGACAAAATAAAAGTCATATTGTAGAACAAAAGCAAACTGGAGTTTTTCATTTATTATAATGTTGTTCTACCACGAACTGACGGAAGATTCTGTTAGTATAATTTGTTATTCCCAGTGGCCCGTTACGATTTCTACTTCTTACCGACTATCTTGTAGCATCACCATCTCGGACACACCTGCGAAATTCGGCTATTAGCGTATACATAATTTTGGGGATCCGTTACGTTAATATGGCTTTACGTTTATGCACTATGTTAACAATTCAAACAATAAGGCAAAATTATTGATCACAGATTTCTTGAATGGGAACAGTGCAATCTGCCTAATGTTTCGGATTTTGAATTTGTTGAAAAGAATGCATAACAGCGAAAATAAATTTCTTCGTTTCATGATCGGATGAGTATAGTAAATACTACTAAACGAAAGTTGGTTCAGGTGACTGTGATGCAACAAGATGATTTCATAAGTGCCCCTAGGAAATTTTTAATCCTTTAATACGTGAACAAATTTCCACTAAGGAACAAATCAAATCTCATATTCTATAACAAACAATGACATACTGTAGAGTACACAAGGTCAAAGCTAAGATAATGTTGTACTTGTCAGCTACAACTGGGTATGTCGTATATTTGTGACAACAGCTATTTGAGACACCGAACACTTGCAACACTCCATTTAGTAAAAGATTTTTATTTAACATTTTGGTAATACACTACTATTCTGGATTTGAGTTCTAATAGAACATTCTGTTTACAATGGGGGATTTTACAACTTTCACAGATTCTTTCCGCAGGTAGGACACGAGACTTGAAATGTCCATTTGCATTTCGTGGAACGTAAGTCTTTGGCAATCCATTGCTAGCAAAATAAAAGCTTCAGATTATTGACAGCTCACTAAAATTTCCACATCGCGAAAAAAGTGAAATGTAATAACTCAGAACAGTTTTGAAGTTGTATATACTGGGTGGTCCATTGATAGTGAACGGGCCAAATATCTCACGAAATAAGCATCAATCGAAAAAACTACAAAGAACGAAACCCGTCTAGCTTGAAGGAGGAAACCAGATGGCGTTACGGTTGGCCCGCGGGATGGCGCTGCCATGGGTCAAACGGATATCAACTGCGTTGTTTTTAAATAGGAACCCCCATTTTTTATTACATGTTCGTGTAGTACGTAAAGAAATATGAATGCTTTAATTGGACCACTTTTTTCGCTTTGTGATAGATGGCGCTGTAATAGTCACAAACGTATGGCTCACAATCCTTCTGAATATGCGTACTGTTTTCATCTCTTGGTCTCTCTCTCTTCGATTTTTATCCTCCACGCTTCCTTACAGTTCTAAATTGGCGATCCATTGATGCCTCAGAAAGTGTCCTACCAACCGATCCCTCATTCTTGTCATGTTGTACCACAAACTGCTCTTCTCCACAATTATATTCAGTACCTCATTTGTTATCTGACCTACTCTTCTAATCTTCAACATTCCTCTGTAGCATCGCATTTCAAAAGCTTCTGTTCTCTTCTTGTCTATACTATTTATCATCCATTGTTCACTTCCATACATGACTACACTCCATACAAATACTTTCAGAAAAGACTTCCTGAGATTTGAATCTATCCTTGAGGTTAATAAATTTCTGTTCTTTCTAGGGCAAGACAATTGGTCAATGTAGTATTCAGGTGCAATAACTTCACTTGATTTCATCTCTTGCATGCCTCACAAACGTAGATTAATGCCTAATAATGCCTATTTTACACAAACAGTATTTTCAAATTTCTTTGCACGTGCAGCTAATTCATTACCTCAAAATGAGATTTATGTCACTCCACAGATATTACAGAACAAACAAATAATTTTCAGAACTGATCTTACCTGTTTATTTATCTGTAATTATCTAAAGAATGATGATAACTTTCCGTGTATGTGTCGCGAACAAAGGCGTGTAAAGAAAGTAGCCCTACAAGTACACGAAACACTGAGCAAATGGCGACACACGTCAGAGGCGTTGGTAGCTGCAGGTACATCCGCCGGTGCTCAGAAACAGTTAACCTCCCACTATTTCGTGCCGCTCTGGTATGATGCAAATTCGCGACGCACGCCGTTAAGGGGTTCGCCGAACTGAAAACGGCGGAAGGGGTGCAAGCTGACTGAAGAAAGCATGGAAGCAATTTGAGAGGACTACTTAAAGAAACACTGACACAACTCTGAGATTGACTTCTAAAAAGCCAAAAACATCCAGTGCGTTCTCTTGCAGTCGTCGAAAAAGAGAAACAGTATGCAATGAGAATATAAGTAACAGAACAGAGCAATTAATGGATTTAGTACCTTTTATCTCTCCAAGTGGACACGTTTTCGAAAACTTGTCTAGGATTGTAAACAACATATCAGGAAAAAACACCATGCCAACAGTGAACTAGATGATGACAATGATACACTATGTGATCAAAAGCATCCGGACACCTTGCTCAAAATGTTTTATAAGTTCGTGGCGCCCTCCATCGGTAATGCTGGAATTCAGAATGGTTTTGGCCCACCCTTAGCCTTGATGACAGCTTCAACTCTCGCAGGTACACGCTCAATCAGTTGCTGGAAGGTTTCTTGGGGAATGGCAGCCCATTCTTCACAGAGTGCTGCACTGAGGAGATGTATCGATGTTAGGCCTGGCACGAAGTCAGCGTTCCAAAACATACCAAAGGCGTTGTACAGGATTCAGATCGGTACTCTGTGCAGGCCAGTCCATTACAGGGATGTTATTGTCGTGTAATCACTCCGTCACAGGCCGTCCATTATTAACAGGTGCTCGATCGTGTTGAAAGATGCAATCGTCATCCCCAAATTGCTCTTCAACTGTTGGGAGCAAGAAGGTGCTTAAAACATCAATATAGGCCTGTACTGTGATAGTACCATGCAAAACCACAAGGGGATTAAGCCCCCCCATGAGAAACACGACCTCACCATAACACCATCGCCTCCGAATTTTACTGTTGGCACTACACACGCTGGAAGATGACCTTCACCGGGCATTCGCCATACCCACACCCTGCCATCGGATCACGGCATTGTGTACCGTGATTCGTCACTCCACACAACGTTTTTTCCGCTGTTCAGTCGTCCAATGTTTTTGCTCCTTACACCAAGCAAGGTGTCGTTTGGTATTTACCGGCGTGGTGTGTGGCTTATGAGCAGCCGCTCGAACGTGAAATCCAAGTTTTCTCACCTCCCGCCTAACTGTCATAGTACTTGCAGTGGATCCTGATGTAGTTTGGAATTCCTGTGTGATGATCTGGATAAATATCTGCCTATTACACATTAAGACCTTCTTCTACTATCGGCGGTCTCTGTCAGTAAATAGACAAGGTCCGCCTGAACGCTTTTGTGCTGTACATGACCCTTCACGTTTCCACTTCACTGTTAATTCGGAAACAGTGGACCTAGGGATGTGCAGGAGTGTGGAAATCTCGCGTACACACGTATGACACAAGTGACAACCAATCACCTGAACACGTTCGAAGTCCGTAAGTTCCGTCGAGCGCCCCATTCTGCTTTCTCACGATGTCTAATGACTACTGAGGTCGCTGATATTGATTGCCTGGCAGTAGGTGGCAGCACAATGCACCTGATATGAAGAAACGTATGTTTTAGGGGGTGTCCGGATACTTTTGATCACATAGTGTAGAATTTAAGATCGACCATAAATCTGTTCTCTGGAACTAAATTTCCATGATAATTTTACGCTATGCCTCAGCGTACTTCATTAAGTTAATACACTAAGTTCATTACGTACAAACTTTCATTCTTATCGTTGTCTTTTTACTTGATTTATGTGTTACAGTTTACATGGTCACACCGACACAGTAAAACAATAAAAGTACTCTAATTAGCTACGAGAACTCATCAATTACAAGGCCCCCTCGCAAGTGGCTCATAAGCTGAGGAGAAATTTTCAGAGCTTGTTCCCTCACAGAAGTGACTCGTACCTTAGGGGACAGAAAGGATGAGGGCGCAGAAATACTGTGCTATGTTGACTCGAGTACAAAAAAAGCTAGTCTGTCATCTGGTTGGAAATGAAATTTTAAACTGAAGAAACCAATGAATCTTTTGAAATGCAAGCGGATACGAAAGAGACCTGCTCTACACAACAAGGATTTACGAGTTATCAATACGAAAAAATTAAACCGAAAAGAATTCTTCAACGAACACTGGGAATGTCATAAACAAACAAAACAAGGAAATGTTGCGTAACACGCTACGTTTTTGCTCCAGCTGTAACATTCCGTCAGCACTGTCATTACATCAGGTGGTTTAACTTAACTATACCTAATAACCCGTGACTACATTATTATCTGCTTGCGAAGCCCTGAACGTGTCGCAGTCTCAATTCTCTTCTCTCTACCGCCTTCCTCCCTGTCTCTCTCTCTCTCTCACTCTCTCTCTCCCCATCATTTCCTTGTATATGACAATGCACTCCTTCCCGGGAGATGGAACCAAGGCAAGGACGTTTGGAGATAACAGGCAAACTGAATTGGAACACTTGTTCACAGTTCATCTCCTTGGAAACAAAGTTCAGAAACCAATTTACGAGTATTTTAAAACAAACACTGGTGCAGATTTCGTCGTTACAAGTAGGCTACGAAGAATTTAATGAGCGGATTTTGAACATACACTCCGTGACCAAAGAAGAGAAGTACCCAGAGACATGGTTGGGCGTGAATGTACGTCGTACACAGATATATGTTCGGCGGCTATGTAAATGGTTATGTAGGGAATAGCCACCAAGTGCATTAGCGTTGTTACAGGCACTTACACTGACGAGCCAAAATATTATGACTACTGCCCACAGCGAGGTTGTATGTTGCCAGGTGGCGCTAAGGGCACGTGACGCAGTAAAAGAATTATATGAGTGGAGCAGAGACGAATGAGGAATCGCTCAAGACAGGATAAGTGGCACAAATGCGGAAATCCGCCGACTTAAACGGCTTTGACAAAAGCCAGATTGTTGTGCTCCAGTGCCTGGGAGCGAGCATCTAGGAAACGGCGAAGCTGGGCGGCTGTTCTCGTCCCACTGTCGTATCAACGGAAAGCGACAAGAAGTTGAACGTCCGTACCTCTCTCTAAAACAGGATAGACGGATATCTGTGGTAGATCTGACGACTGAGTACAGTGCTGGCGCAGGCACAGGTGTTTTGGAGCATTCCATTGAGCGCACGATGTTGAATACGGTGTTCCACAGCAGAGGACCCTTACGTGCTCTCGTGCTAACTCAGCAACATCGTCAATTTTGATCACAGTGAGGAAGGGTTCATTGAGATTGGACTGCGGATCAATGTAATCGTGTCGCTAGCCGAATGAATCCTGTTAATTATTAAACCAGGTCGACGGTCGTGTCCAAATACGCCGTCATACAGGCGATCGGCTGCTCCGAACATGTAGCGCGCTCCGGACAAGAGACACTCACTTGGGCTTCCATGCGACCAGCGGTAGTAATCGAAAGCTCCGCGACAACTGTGGATTACGTGGACATTATTAGGGACCACCTGTAATCCCTTATGCTTGATGCTTTTCTCAACAGCGATGGCATCTTCCAGTAGGATAACAGTCCATATCACAAGAGCAATCGTGCTGCAATGGCTCGAGAAGCATGATAGTGAACTCGCGTTGATTTCTTGACCATCAGACTCGGTTTATCTGGATCCGGTGAAACCAACTCTGGACGCTATCGGGCGTCAGCTCCGCACTCAGAAACCAACGAGATTGGAACACTTGCACAGAGTGACAGTTGCATGGAGCAACACTCGCACGGAGCCTGGCGCTCCTGCCGAGGTAACTGGCTTTTCACAGGTACGGGTACACTAAGAACTCTAGCAGTTCATCACAGCAGCTCGTGCGAGCTGCCTCGTGCTTACATCGCAGCGGTGAACAACCATGTATCGCTTCAAGTTGAGAGTGTCATAGGAATTTTATTTTGAACGATGCGCTGTTAATGACAACTAACGATGAAATTCAACATCATAAGAACTGACAATGAAATTCAACATCTATTTTAATATTTTTATGATGCAAAGAACGGGGGGCAGGTAAGTACGAAACATGGTACAAGGTGTACAACTTCTCTTCCGCCGTATTTTCCCTAACATATGAGGCTTTAATGAAACAAATTGGTTACACATGCATCATTCAAAGTATTTTCCACCGCGGCCACTAGTTTCTCCCATCTTTCGCGCAGTATACGAATCCCGCGTAGAAAAAAAATTTTCATCTTTTGAAACGATCCACGAATCGATCCAGTTTGTGACTTCTTCGTGAGATCGGAAGTGTTGGTCAGCCAGGGCATGCGCCATTGATCTAAACAGGTGATAGTCAGAGGGAACAATGTCTGGAGAATTCTGTGGGTGCGGCTGGACTTCCCATTTTAACGTCTCTAAGTACGTTTTGACCTCTTTTGTAACGTGGGGACGAGCGCTGTCGTGCTGTAAAATCGCTTCATCGTGCCTCTCGCTGTATTGCGGCCGTTTGTCTCTTAAAGCTCTTCCCCATCGCATTAATTGCGTTCGATAACGAGCACCTGTGATTGTTTCACTTGGTTTTAACAACTCACAGTACACGACGCTGAGATGCTCCCACAAAATGCAGAGCATGGTCTTGGAGCCGTGAATATTCAGTTTCCCCGTCGACGTGGAAGCATGGCCAGTATATCCCCATGCGTTTAGGGTTATCGTAATGAACCCATTTTTCGTCCCTGGTCACAATGCGATGCAGAAATCCCTTCCGTTTTTGCCTCTGAAGCAACTGTTCACAAACACACGAACGCCGTCTCTTGGTTTCAGCTCACACGGGACCCAAGTTCCTTCTTTCTGAATCATGCCCGTAGCCTTGAGACGTTTTGAAATGGCTTGCTGTGTCACTCCCACTAATTGTGCCAATTTTTCTTGAGTTTGACGCGAGTCTTCACTCAGCAATGTCTCCGATTCTACATCTTCGAAAACATTCTCTCTTCCACCACTATGCCAGTCTACGACATTAAAATCGTCGTTCTTGATGTATTGAAACCACTCACGACACGTTATTTCACTAATACAGTCCTTCGTACTTGAGAGCATTCGATGAGACTCAATCGCTGTTTTCTTCATACTGAAACAAAAAAGTAACACCTCCCGCAAATGACGAGAATTAGGCTCTTAAACTGACATTTTCAATCAAGAACAACTTTATGCAGACACAAATCGACTAATGTTTGTATGAGATTATGTTGACCGAGGTGCAAGCTAAATGCCTGACGTCTGCGATTTATTTCTTTCGACCGTTAATTACCGTTGTCGCCACCTGTCGACTAACGGCGGAAGCAAAGTGGTACACCTTGAATCTTTTACGACTTTTGCAGACTTCTAACTGCCCTTTTAGGATAAAATTTAAATTGACAATATTATACTTCACTGCCATCTTATTTAAACGTTAAACATAAAACCACGGAATGTCAATGAATATAATTTATTTTGCTTTTTACTTTTTCGCGTCTCTGTTACGGCAAGGACCACCCCCCAGCACATGTTAAAAAATATAGCCCTCCAGAAGAACAGTATAGATCTTACGATAACGCTAAAAGGACCACACTTTTCGAGTAATTCTAATTCGAAGACAAGTTCCTAATGTCTGCCTGCAAGTTTCTATGGATGGATTTCGTTTTCTTCATTGCGTAAAAAAGCAGGATGTAGATGTACGTTTAAACTTCGATATAAACACTGCTTTATATTGAGGAAACAGAAATCTACGAAACTAATTCTCCTATGAAACTAATCACGCAAACGTCACACTGCAAGTGTTAGGGTTCTTTCTGTTGCTGAGTTTCCACACTGTCAACGTAACCCGAAAACCAATGGAAGTGCGCAACCTTTTGCAAGCTGAAAAGCGGTATGCTAACTTGATCTAACTGCAGGTTTATTCGTCGAGTGTTCCTCCTGAAGACAAAAATGTATTTCCATGGTGAAAATATGGGAAAATTACTGAGATGTTTATTTCTCTGTTCCCTTATGATTAATACATTCTTCAGTCATATCGCTTAAAAGCCCCGCCCCCCCTTTTTTTTTAATTTTTCCACATCGGCTTCTCACTGTTTGCCTTTCAAATGTCAACAGTCTTTTGAATGAGATTTATTGTAATGTCGTTGTAAACTAAATTTCTTCGTTAGGTTCAGAGTTTTGAACCACAGGTCTAAGGCGTTGCAGTCATGGACTGTGTGGCTGATCCCGGCGGAGGTTCGAGTCCTCCGTCAGGCATGGGTGTTTGTATTTGTTCTTAGGATAATTTAGGTTAAGTAGTGTCTAAGCTTAGGGACTGATGACCTTAGGAGTTAAGTCCCATAAAATTTCACACACATTTGATTATTTGAAGCACATTAATAGAACGCTAAGCGTATCAAGACACCATCACATACAATAAACGTATAGAATAGGCATCCTGCACTGTTACGTTGATTTGGAAATTTTGGATATTTGTGGTAAGTTCCTGTGGGACCAATCTGCTAGGGTCATCGGTTCCTAGGCTTATGCACTACTTAATCTAACTTAAAGTAACTTACGCTAAGGACAACACACACCCATTCCCGAGGGAGGACTCGAACCTCCGACTGGGGTAGCCGAGCGAACCGTGGCAAGGCGTCCTAGACCACGCGGCTACCCGGCGATTACGTTGATGTTGATATGTCTGACGGCTTTGAAGCTCCAACCCAACCATCATACTACTTTTCATCCATTTAAAAACAGGTACTTGTAAGGTGTCAGGCAAATCCAACACCTTCCATGAAAACTCTGACATGATAAGCAAATCCAGTAGTATGTCACATAGCTCCGAATAAATCGTGACATTAAGTCAACCAAAGCAATAAGAGTAACGAGTGAGCAAATGGAATACCACAGAATGCCTAAATGCATGTCATACCTTCCCACCGTGAGACAGACGCAGTTGAGGAGAGAAACGAGAACAGAGGCCGAGAGCAGAACCATGTTAAGTTAGAAGGCCCTACGATAAGGGACGGACACCCACGTCGCCAGCTAACCGTTAGGACCACCCCCCAGCCCATGTTAAAAGCTGGAGCCTTAGCGTCAGACTTTTTCGCGTCTCTGTTACGTCAGGACCACCTCGCAGCCCATGTTAAAAGCTAGAGCCCTCCAGAAGAACAGTATAGACCTTACGATAACGCTAAAAGGACCACACCAGCTGCTAGTTTTAGCGTGAGACTTTTTCGCGTCTCTGTTACGTTGCAAACTTTAAAAACATTGCCTCACCATGAAAAGTATAACGTTTCTTATTGGATAGACAGAATTTTTGTAGGCGGGGCTTAAGGTTAACATTGAGACCCTAATTGGTCAGATGAAAACACAGCCAGATAGTTTTTTTTAAAACCAACTTCGGTAAATTGTGGTAAGGTGAAGTTAGGAGAGGTAAGTTAGTTCCGAGACGGCGAGTTGGATGGCTGCTGCGCCGGCCGCCGCCCCCTGACGAACACCAACAAAGTGATGAACGCACGCGATGCCGCATAACAGCGCATAAAGCTTTACTCAGAACTGCAGAAGTCTCATCTGTTACACCCCCTTTTTGCGTAATACTAGTGTCGATCGTCAATTAAAGCCATGGTGTTCACATTTGCCACTTGAAGCAAAAATCTGAAACGTGATGATTTCTCTGTTATATAACTATTGAGAAGCCACATAAGCCACTGTAATTTACGACAAGTTAGATAAGTAATTAAAGATAATTGAGGGTCACTGTAGACCAATTTGATAGTTTTCTCTTTTGTGAAACTTAATTTAAACCTAGATTATAGATGTGATATGGCATAGGTTATCCTTCGAGCCATTGTAGAACTTGGAAACCTATTCAGGGAGTATTCGTTCACATTTTTGTTGAACGCAGTTGGTTTTTACCATCCCGTATTAAAACATTTCCTTTTATCAATAGTGCAATTTATAAATGATGTTTTATGAGTAGAATAAAATTTCCAATGGTAAACGTACCTGCTTTTTAGACTTTATTTTACCAGCTAACTAAAAATAGGAAAGCCTTGAACCCCTTCCACTAAATTTAGTTAGTATTAAGATTCTTTTACAGGGAGTGCAGTGGAGCTGACGCTGAAATCATTAAGTATTTGGTTGTATCATCGCTAGTCTCACTGAACTCTTCTGAATTCTACATGTCATGTGTGGTCTGGCGTCTCCTTACCAACAGGTCCCAGGCTCAAACTAGTCAATTCCCTAAAAAACACGCTCAGAGCGTCGTTGCGCGAAAGTTGTAGGGAGACACGATATAGAACAAACAAACACCACGCAGAATGTTAGATACTCTCTATTTTCTACATCTGCATCTACATCTACATTCATACTCCGCAAGCCACCCAACGGTGTGTGGCGGAGGGCACTTTACGTGCCACTGTCATTACCTCCCTTTTCTGTTCCAGTCTCGTATGGTTCGCGGGAAGAACGACTGTGTGAAAGCCTCCGTGCGCGCTCGAATCTCTCTAATATTACATCCGTGATCTCCACGGGAGGTATAAGTAGGGGGAAGGAGTATATTCGATACCTCATCCAGAAACGCACCCTCTCGAAACCTGGCGAGCAAGCTACACCGCGATGTAGAGCGCCTCTCTTGCAGATTCTGCCACTTGAGTTTGCTAAACATCTCCGTAACGCTATCACGGTTACCAAATAACCCTGTGACGAAACGCGCCGCACTTCTTTGGATCTTCTCTATCTCCTCCGTCAACCCGATTTGGTACGGATCCCACACTGATGAGCAATACTCAAGTATAGGTCGAACGAGTGTTTTGTAACCCACCTCCTTTGTTGATGGACTACATTTTCTAAGGACTCTCCCAATGAATCTCAACCTGGTACCCGCCTTAGCAACAATAAATTTTATATGATCATACCATTTCAAATCGTTCCGCACGCATACTCCCAGATATTTAACAGAAGTAACTGCTACCAGTGTTTGTTCCGCTATCATATAATCATACAATAAAGGATCCTTCTTTCTATGTATTCGCAATACATTACATTTGTCTATGTTAAGGGTCAGTTGCCACTCCCTACACCAAGTGCCTATCCGCTGCAGATCTTCCTGCATTTCGCTACAATTTTCTAATGCTGCAACTTCTCTGTATACTACAGCATCATCCGCGAAAAGCCACATGGAACTTCCGACACTATCTACTAGGTCATTTATATATATTGTGAAAAGCAATGGTCCCATAACACTCCCCTGTGGCACGCCAGAGGTTACTTTAACGTCTGTAGACGTCTCTCCATTGATAACATGCTGTGTTCTGTTTGCTAAAAACTTTTCAATCCAGACACACAGCTCGTCTGATATTCCGTAGGCTCTTACTTTGTTTATCAGGCGACAGTGCGGAACTGTATCGAACGCCTTCCGGAAATCTAGGAAAATAGTATCTACCTCGGAGCCTGTATCTAATAATTTCTGGGTCTCATGAACAAATAAAGCGAGTTGGGTCTAACACGATCGCTGTTTCCGGAATCCATGTTGATTCCTACAGAGTAGATTATGGGTTTCCAAAAACGACATGATACTCGAGCAAAAAACATGTTATAAAATTCTACAACAGATCGACGCCAGAGATATAGGTCTATAGTTTTATGCATCTGCTCGACGACCCTTTTTGAAGACTGGGACTACCTGTGCTCTTTTCCAATCATTTGGAACCTTCCGTTCCTCTAGAGACTTGCGGTACACGGCTGTTAGAAGGGGGGCAAGTTCTTTCGCGTACTCTGTGTAGAATCGAATTGGTATTCCGTCAGGTCCAGTGGACTTTCCTCTGTTGAGTGATTTCAGTTGCTTTTCTATTCCTTGGACACTTATTTCGATGTCAGCCATTTTTTTATTTATGCGAGGATTTAGAGAAGGAACTAAACTGCAGTGCGGTCTTCCTCTGTGAAACAGCTTTGGAAAAAGGTGTTTAGTATTTCAGCTTTACGCGTGTCATCCTCTGTTTCAAAGCCATCATCATCCCGGAGTGTCTGGATATGCTGTTTCGAGCCACTTACTGATTTAACGTAAGACCAGAACTTCCTAGGATTTTCTGTCAAGTCGGTACATAGAATTTTACTTTCGAATTCACTGAACGCTTCACGCATAGCCCTTCTTACGCTAACTTTGACATCGTTTAGGTTCTGTTTGTCTGAGAGGTTTTGACTGCGTTTAAACTTGGAGTGAAGCTCTCTTTGCTTCCGCAGTAGTTTCCTAACTTTGTTGTTGAACCACGGCGGGTTTTTCCCGTCCCTCACAGTTTTACTCGGCATGAACCTGTCTAAAACGCATTTTACAATTGCCTTAAACTTTTTACATAAACACTCAACATTGTCAGTGTCGGAACAGAAATTTTCGTTTTGATCCGTCCTAAAACTTACAGTTTTCTTCCAAATAAATTTAATTGCTATTTCATATTTCACACTTTTTGCTCTTAGATCTCAAAACGATCTGGCTGTATTCGAATAACAAGAACGCCTAAGAAAACTTTGATATATACATGGCGTAAGAGGCTGTGGCAGACCGAAAGATGCCAAAGATAAATTTTGATTTCTAGCACCATAAAACAGAACCATCGTCACTACGAACTTGGCATAAACTGAGACTGGGAAAAGCAAGTTGCAAGATTTCCAGGACAACTGAAGCGAAACAGTTGGAAGCCACTCGTTGGAAATCAATTACTTTGCCTGTTGACTGTGTAGATATAAATATAAAGAATTTACTGAAGTTCTGTTCAGTACAATAAACAAGCTCCAAAGAAACAGGCATTGGCTTACAATCAGATATCCGTACAACTGCACCTCCTCAAGAAGACTGTGAGTAGATTTTTATTCATAAAATTCAAGAAAATGTCACTCACAGCTTGAAGTTAAAAGAAGACGACTCTTATATGCAGGAAGGGAACACGTCATGGGGCCGGTGAATTTTAATTGCAATGTGTGTTGTAGTAACATTCATTTTTTGATAAAATGTTAAAATCCATTTTTCCATAACTTTTTTAACCATAAATATAGACCAATCTGAATGAATTCTTTGCAAGAAATAGTCTTGATGTTCGCACTGCTGTGTGTTGGTAACAATGATATGGTAAATAGTAGCCCCTATTGAAGAGCTGCCCTACATCTTCTACTTAAACTGATGAAACTGCAGCGTTTGTTTCTTTTGCTAGATTTTTGCGCTGACAAAATGTTTTCGCATTTCATTTGCAGCGTCATATGGTATACGAACGAGTCTTTCTTTGCGTTTATTCTTTTTAAAATTTACACAACTCCAATAAGTCACATATCTTGATTGTTTGTATACTTCACTATGTACTAATGCCCATTGTAAATCAATAAAGGCTTCCCTGTGGTGAACTCGGTGAACTCCATTACCTCAGCACTAAAACGCGGAACGTTGCTTGTCAGTCAGAAATCAATTGCAGTACTGATCTATGGAGAAAGCCACGTGCAGGAAGAAGTGCGGGGACAGGGAACTTTGGGCTTTGGCCTTCCCCAGAATACGTCGCAGATAGCGGCGGACAGGCCGGTGTATCCTATTTCTGGAACACCCTGTCCACTACCTACAGTGTCCTGGGCCCCGTACAAATATCAACATGTTTCCTTTCCCTACAAGTGTCACTCCCTGCAAGTACCACAATATCCAAACCAACCGCCCGTAAATTACGGGGAATATGTGACCTTTGATTAGGTGCCACAAACCTCTGGAAAACTATCAAGTACTTGTCGAATCCATGGAGCTCAGAATCACTGTTAAATTCGTTCCAGAAGTGAACCAACACGCTTTCAGGTAGGAAGTCGTAATTTCTTGATTTATCAGTGTATATACACTCCTGGAAATGGAAAAAAGAACACATTGACACCGATGTGTCAGACCCACCATACTTGCTCCGGACACTGCGAGAGGGCTGTACAAGCAATGATCACACGCACGGCACAGCGGACACACCAGGAACCGCGGTGTTGGGCGTCGAATGGCGCTAGCTGCGCAGCATTTGTGCACCGCCGCCGTCAGTGTCAGCCAGTTTGCCGTAGCATACGGAGCTCCATCGCAGTCTTTAACACTGGTAGCATGCCGCGACAGCGTGGACGTGAACCGTATGTGCAGTTGACGGACTTTGAGCGAGGGCGTATAGTGGGCATGCGGGAGGCCGGGTGGACGTACCGCCGAATTACTCAACACGTGGGGCGTAATGTCTCCACAGTACATCGATGTTGTCGCCAGTGGTCGGCGGAAGGTGCACGTGCCCGTCGACCTGGGACCGGACCGCAGCGACGCACGGATGCACGCCAAGACCGTAGGATCCTACGCAGTGCCGTAGGGGACCGCACCGCCACTTCCCAGCAAATTAGGGACACTGTTGCTCCTGGGGTATCGGCGACGACCATTCGCAACCGTCTCCATGAAGCTGGGCTACGGTCCCGCACACCGTTAGGCCGTCTTCCGCTCATGCCCCAACATCGTGCAGCCCGCCTCCAGTGGTGTCGCGACAGACGTGAATGGAGGGACGAATGGAGACGTGTCGTCTTCAGCGATGAGAGTCCCTTCTGCCTTGGTGCCAATGATGGTCGTATGCGTGTTTGGCGCCGTGCAGGTGAGCGCCACAATCAGGACTGCATACGACCGAGGCACACAGGGCCAACACCCGGCATCATGGTGTGGGGAGCGATCTCCTACACTGGCCGTACACCTCTGGTGATCGTCGAGGGGACACTGAATAGTGCACGGTACATCCAAACCGTCATCGAACCCATCGTTCTACCATTCCTAGACCGGCAAGGGCACTTGCTGTTCCAACAGGACAATGCACGTCTGCATGTATCCCGTGCCACCCAACGTGCTCTAGAAGGTGTAAGTCAACTACCCTGGCCAGCAAGATCTCCGGATCTGTCCCCCATTGAGCATGTTTGGGACTGGATGAAGCGTCGTCTCACGCGGTCTGCACGTCCAGCACGAACGCTGGTCCAACTGAGGCGCCAGGTGGAAATGGCATGGCAAGCTGTTCCACAGGACTACATCCAGCATCTCTACGATCGTCTCCATGGGAGAATAGCAGCCTGCATTGCTGCGAAAGGTGGATATACACTGTACTAGTGCCGACATTGTGCATGCTCTGTTGCCTGTGTCTATGTGTCTGTGGTTCTGTCAGTGTGATCATGTGATGTATCTGATCTCAGGAATGTGTCAATAAAGTTTCCCTTTCCTGGGACAATGAATTCACGGTGTTCTTATTTCAATTTCCAGGAGTGTAAGTGATAAATTCTGATCCGTCGCGTTACTGTCTGCAAGCAGCAAAATATTGCCTAACCCGACGGGATAGCCGATTTGGTACAGAGAGAGGAACTGAATACATTTTAATTACCAAATTGCATGTGCGTACATCTCTCAATTCCAGATTTCAAAAAGAACAAATAGTGATCGTATGTAACTACATGAGAAATATTGAAATATTAGTATTAGTGTTAGTAATAATAATACAATTTTCTGTAGTAGCATCATTTGTGGAAAAAACCGAAAAGAACCTAGATTGTGGTAGTTGTATTAGCGACATTATTGTAATTGTAATAGGTGTATTGTTAGTTATTGTAGCAGTAGTTAAAAATGTTCAAATGTGTGAATTTCTAAGGGACCAACACACACACCCATGCTCAAGGGAGAACTCGAACCTCCGGCGGGAGTGGCTGCGCAATCCGTGACAAGGCGTCTCAAACCCCGCGGCTACTCCTCGCGGCTTTAGCAGTAGTATATGGTGTCATAACGGTAGTAATAGCAGTAGGCACAATGACAACCGTAGATCAGTCCAGATAATTTGATATAATGAAAACCTATGGCTCTCTTTCTGTCACAGTAAAGGAAGCCCCGACTGACTCTGTACAGAGATGCCATATGAAAACGATACGCGACCATCTAAATGTTAGACAGATAATACTAGCAAAAATTAAAGACAAGGAAAAATAGTGTTATAGTGAATATAAACTTAATTCAGCCAACAACCTTGCCGCAGCGATAACACAGGTTTCCGTCAGATCACTGAAGTTAAGTGCTGTCGGGCTTGGCTAACACTTGGACGGGTGACCGTTCGGGTCATCCGAGTGCTATTGGCAAGAGGTGGCGCATTTACCCCTTGTGGGGCCAATAGAGGAGCTACTTCATTGAGAAGTAGTGGTTCAGGTCCGGAAGACTGAGAACGGAACGGCCGATGAGCTATGTGCTGACCGCGTGCCCCTCCCTCCGTATCTGCATCCAATATCGTCTGTCGGCTGAATATGATACGGCGGTCGGCAGGTGCCATTGGGGCTTCTGAGACCTCTTCGGCAGGTAAAGAGAGAATTAAATATAATTCATGCTCAGAACAGAAAAAAAGGATAAGAAAATAAGTAGATTATGATGAAAATTCACGCTATGACATTACCTGTTTCACGCACCTAAACTCTTAAGTATCAGCCACTTATCATCATCACCATCATGATCATCATCATCATCATCATCATTTAAGACTGATTATGCCTTTCAGTGTTCAGTCTGGAGCATAGTCCCCCTTATAAAATTCCTCCATGATCCCCTATTCAGTGCTAACATTGGTGCCTCTTCTGATGTTAAGCCTATTACTTCAAAATCCTTCTTAACCGAATCCAGGTACCTTCTCCTTCGTCTACCCCGACTCCTCCTACCCTCTACTGCTGAACCCATGAGGCTCTTGGGTAACCTTGCTTCTCCATGCGTGTAACATGACTCCTCCAGCCAAGCCTGTTCGCCCTGACTGCTACATCTATAGAGTTCATTCCCAGTTTTTCTTTGATTTCCTCCCTCCTGCCATTGTTCCCATCTACTAGTACCTGCAATCATCCTAGCTACTTTCATATCCATAACCTCAACCTTATTGATAAGGTAACCTGAATCCACCCATCTTTCGCTCCCATGCAACAAAGTTGGTCGAAAGATTGAACGGTGCAGATATAACTTCGTCTTGGTACTCACTTCCTTCTTGCAGAAGAGAGTAGCTCGTTGCTGAGCGCTCACTGCATTAGCTTTGCTACACCTCGCTTCCAGTTCTTTCACTATGTTGCCATCCTGTGAGAATATGCATCCTAAGTACTTGAAACCGTCCATCTGTTCTAACTTTGTTCCTCCTATTTGGTACGCAATCCGTTTGTATTTTTTCCCACTGACATTACTTTCGTTTTGGAGATGTTAATCTTCATACCATAGTCCTTACATTTCTGATCTAGCTCTGAAATATTACTTTGCAAACTTTCAATCGAATCTGCCATCACATATCTTAATCTCACCCAGACAGTCTATTGTTATCAACATATGATCCATAAATAATATGAACAACAGCGGAGACAAAAAAAAATGGTTCAAATGGCTCTGAGCACTATGGGACTCAACTGCTGTGGCCATCAGTCCCCTAGAACTTAGAACTACTTAAACCTAACTAACCTAAGAACATCACACACATCCATGCCCGAGGCAGGATTCGAACCTGCGACCGTAGCAGTCAGACGGCTCCTGACTGCGCTCCTAGAACCGCGAGATCACCGCGGCCGGCCAGTGGAGACAGGCTGCAGCCTTGTCTTACCCCTGAAACTACTCTGAACCATGAACTCAATTTACCGTCAACTCTAACTGCTGCCTGACTATCTATGTGAAGACCTTTAACTGCTTGCAAAAGTTTGCCTCCTATTCCATAATCTCGTAGAACAGACAATAACTTCCTCCTAGGAACCCGGTCATACGCTTTTTCTAGATCCATAAAGCATAGATACAATTCCCTGTTCCACTCATAACACTTCTCCATTATTTGCCGTAAGCTATAGATTTGGTCCTGACAACCTCTAAGAGGCCTAAACCCACAATGATTTTCATCCAATTTGTCCTCAACTAATACTCGCATTTTCCTTTCGACAATACCTGAGAAGATTTTACCCACAACGCTGATTAAAGAGATACCTCTGTAGTTGTTACAATCTTTTCTATTGCCATGTTTAAATATTGGTGTGATTACTGCTTTCGTCCAGTCTGATAGAACCTGTTCCGACTCCCACGCCATTTCAGTTATCCTGTGTAGCCATTTAAGACCTGACGTTCCACTGTATTTGATGAGTTCCGACTTAATTTAATCCACCCCAGCCGCTTTATTTCACTGCAATCTATTGACCATTTTCTCCACTTCCTCAAATGTGTTCCTATTTCCACCATCATTCCTATCCCATTGTACATCCAAATCTGAAACATTACTGATCTTATTTTCTCCTACATTGAGCAACTCTTCAAAATATTCCCTCCTTCTGCCCAAGGCATCAACAGGATTCACCAGCAGTTTTCCTCACCTGTCCAAAATACTTGTCATTTCCTTCTTATCTCTCTTTCGAAGACTGCTAATTACACTCCAGAATGGTTGTTCAAAGGTCTCCAACCACTCGCCTATTTAAAATTAATTTGTACATGTGAACTTACTATTATAACAATAAAGTACATATATTCTCTTTTTTCTTTGTCTAAAACAGTCTTAAATGTAAAACCAAAGTCAGGAATTAGCTGTATCACAGGAAAAGACTCAAATTTATTCAGCCACTCTTCTGAAAGGCGTACTATCAATTTTTTAACAGGAGAAGATATGGCACTTCAATTTTTCTACCCGCATATTGAGGCCTTTTCTGATGTGGGCTTGAACTGCACACACGAAAGTGGCATAGTCCGTTGCTGAGACGAAGTATATCATATTTTATTATTAATTTTATCCTACTTATTTTAAAGCACATTAGCTCTCATCATTCCTTTCTTGTGAAGGTCATTTTATATGCATTTTTATCGTTCCAGAGGCCGTACAACGAAAATCTAGGGCGGTTTGTTCGGTGATATAACGATAGGACACGTTTACCTATTCATTCTTGCAAAGCAGAAACGCCCGGAGATTTATTAACCGATCATTTTTACTTTCTTGCATACATTTTCACGTAAGAGGTTTGTTAAAATGATCGGTCATCTATCATTGAACAATGACGTCGTCAATCGCTTCACAGGCCTGATGTGGCTCCACTATTTAAATATGACGATCAACCACCATATAAACGCATGGTAGCCATAATCAGTCAAAAGAGAGACTAATTTTTCTGTTCATAGTCGCTGGAGTTTTCTCCTTCTCGTCGCGGTATTCAAGTTCTGCAGAAGTGAGAAAAATTATTAATAAAATATCTCAGTATTTAGAGAGAGAAGGAAAATTGGAAATTTGTGGTAAGGTCTTAGGGGGCCAAACTGCTGAGGCTACTCGCTAAGCCTACTCGCTAATTAATCTAACTTTAACTTATGCTGAGGACAACACACACACACACACACACACACACACATGTACGAGGGAGGACTCGAAACTCCGACGAGGGGAGCCGCACGGACTGTGACAAGACGTCTCAGATGCCCGGCTACCTCACACGGCAGAGAGAGAAGGAGGAACACTTCAACGCACATGTAATTCTAAATTTTACTGTCCATTGCTGTAACCAAGAAAGTGGGCTATGGAAAGTAAATAAAGAAAAAAACGTAATGAGGCCTGGTGGTGTATATAAGGGGCGTCAACAGTGTCAGATGTTGACTGACTATGGTAAAGGACACGGTGATGTCGCGTACTCGCGTGAGAAAGCGTTAACAACACTAGGCGCGTTATCAGCACTAGACAGAATTTGAAAGGGGCCTGATTTTGGGCCTCCGTGTGGCAGGCTAGTCGAATCGTACCATATCAAAGCTTGTGGTGTATTCGTGTGCGACAGTGGCCCGACACTGGACTGCATGGGGACGTGAAGACAGGTGTACTCTTCGTCAAGGGTATGGTCAACCACGTGTGACCGCCAGAGGGGATGATCTCCGTACTCTGCGCCAAGCACATCGCAACCCATTGGAACTTGCGCCTAACATCCGATAACAAGTAATGGAGCTCTTGCAACACTCTGTGGTCATTCCGCACCATAGCAGCAACCAGACTGAGGAATTGTGGCGTACACAAATCACCTGACTGTAGTTTTCGGGAACTTCGTGACCTGCCCATAGATATCTGGTGCCACACAATTGCGATATCTACCACGGCCTTGTAGAATCTACACTACGCAGCATCGCTGCATTCCAAAGGTGGACCAAAACACAGTAAGACAATTGATCGTAATGTTTTCGCTCATCATTGTATAAATACACTGAAGAGCCAAATAAACTGGTACACCTGCCAAACATCGTGTGGGGCCCACGCGGGCACACAGAAGTGCCGCAACACGACGTGGCACGGAGTCGACTAATGTCTGAAGTAATGCTGGAAGGAACTGACACCATGAATCCTGCAGCGCTGTCCATAAATCCGTAAGCGTACGAGGGGGTGGAGATCTCTTTTGGACAACACGTTGCAAGGCATCCCAGATATGCTCAGTAATGTTCGTATCTTGGGAGTTTGGTGGCAGGTAGAAGTGTTTAATCTCAGAAGAGTGTTCCTAGAACCACTCTGTAGCAATTCTGGTAGTGTCGGGTGTCGCATTGTCCTGCTGGAATTGCCCAAATCTGTCGGGATGCACAATGGACATGAACGGATGCAGATAATCAGACAGGATGCTTAAGTACGTGTCGCCTGTCAGAGTCGTATATAGACGTGTCGGGGGTCTCATATCACTCCAACTGCACACGCCCAACAACATTACAGAGCCTCTACAAGCTTGAACAGTCGCCTGCTGACAGGCAGGGTCCATGGATTCCTGAAGTTGTGTCCATATCCGTGCACGTCCATCCGCTAGATAGAATTTGAAACGAGACTCCTCCTGCCAGTCGTCAAAAGTCCAATGTTGGTGTTGACAGGCCCAGGCGAGGCGTAAAGGTTTGTGTCGTGCAGTCATCAAGGCTATACAAGTGGGGCTTCGGCTCAGAAAGCCCATATCGACACACACACACATATATATATGTGTGTCGGAAATGTTCGAAAGAACAGATACCATCGGTGACCATGCAGCTGGACTATGTTTTGTTGAATCATTCGCACGCTCACACTCGTCGATGGCCCAGCGCTGAAATCTGAAGCAATTTGCGGAAGGGTTGCACTTCTGTCTCGTTGAACGATTCTCTTCAGTCATCGTTGCTCCCGTTCTTGCAGGATCTTTTTCCGGCCAAGCGATGTCGTAGATTTGATATTCCACCGAATTTCTGATATTCACGGTACACTCGTGAAATGATCGTGCGAGAAAATCCCCAGTTCATCGCTACCTCGGAGATTCTGTGTCCCATCATTCGTGCATCGACTGTAACAACAGGTTCAAACCCATTTAAATCTTAACAACCTGGCACTGTAGCAGGAGTAGCCGATCTAACAACTGCGCCATACATTTCTCGTCTTATATAGGCGTTGCCGATCGCAGTGCTTATTCTGCCTGTTTACATATCTCTGTATTTGAATACGCGTACCTGTACCACTTTCTTCGGTGATTCAGTGTATATACTTGTTAGTTGTATGGACAATTTTTACTTACATTTATGGGTCCTTTAAGTCAGTTATTAACAATGAAAATATTTTACTTTGCCACACTGGTGTGCAAAACTCAAGTACATAAATAGGTTTAGGACGATGTGTCACTGCCAAGTAATACAGTTGGATGAAACGTGGTCGATACACAGAAGGAATTGCTGCAATATAGTACAGAAGGTAACAGAAATACAATATTTACACGGCAGTCACAGTGATGTATGATGGTTCCATGGACATTACAAAATGCGGAACATGGATCTTAAAAGGGTGTGTGGAAACCACGAACAGCAGTGCATACTCTACAACGTGCCCCAATGCTGGCCACAAGGTTGGTAAGGAGTGCATGTGGCATAGCGTCGATTCCACCACCAGCGCGGTTAACAACTGATGGATAGTCGTTGGGGCACATGGGCGTGCTGCAGTGCTTCTCCTCAACGCATCCTACACATGATAAATGTGACTTGCGAGTCAATTCGCCGAATATCTTCACGTTCCAAGAGCACCTTCACCTGCGCAGTTTGATGCGGTCTCGCACAGCCATGCATAAAAATGAAGTCAGGGCCGAAAGCACCCTTTGAAAGACGCAGATGAGGAAGGAGTACAATGACGCTATACTCTTGACAGATGAGTGTACCGTGTTCAAAGATCTGGAGGTCAGTGTACCCATGCAATTTTATGCCTATGCATACCATAACACCTGGACAGCCAGGACGATCATGTCCGGCGATGTGGATACTTCAGGTGTTCCGATCACTCGCCCTATGAGGATATGTCCAGAATCATTACTCCTACTGAATCTGCTGTCCTCCGAGAAGAGCACTCGACTGCACTCCGTCTTGATCCCGTCCCTATGCTCTTGGCACCATCGCAACCCTGCCGCCGATGGGCAGATGTCAAAGGAACGCATTGCTCCTCGGGCAAAGAGACCACCCTCTTGAAGTCGTCATGCCTCTGTAGAGACCGAGCGAGATAGCGCAGTGGTTAGCACCCCGGACTCTCATTCGGGAGGACGATTGTTCAAACCCACGTCCGGCCACCCTGAGTTAGGTTTTCCGTGATTTCTTTAAATCGCTTCAAGCAAATGCCGGGATGATGCTTTTGAAAGGCCACGGCCGACTTCCTTCCCCATCCTTCCTTAATCCGATGGGACTGATGACTTCGCTGTGTGGTACCCTCTCTACAAATCAACCAACCACCCAACCAACCAACCATGTGGAGCGTGAGATTGCGTACCTTGCAGTCCTCCTAAACGTGGTTGCAATTGCATCCGCTGTTTGATGCGGGCCAATTCTTGCCTGAAGCGTATTGTAGCGGTCATATGCTGCAGCAGGTCACTGTGTTCGACCACCTTCTCCCCTTTGTAATGTCTGTCATTCAACGTGAGACAGTGCTACGAGCAATACCAATTTCTTGGGCTACATTGGGCTACATTCGTCTCACTTCTTCCGTCTTCCAGTTTCACTACTATTTTTCCCTGTATGAAGTCGTCCAAATGTTGTCCCTGGACCATGCTGTAACCAAGAAAACAACCACAGTGTTCAAATGGCTCTGAGCACTAATTGACTTAACATCTAAGGTCATCAGTCCCGTAGAACTTAGAACTACTTAAACCTAACTAACCTAAGGACAGCACACACATCCATGCCCGAGAACAACCACAGTGTATCGTAACTGTTCGCTGGTTGAGACACACCGTCTTGACTTGTTTCTTCAACTACCTCGTGACGCTATAGTCACGCTGACCTCTCGCCATGCGACGGCCAACTGTCTGTGCACGACTGGAAGAACATTATCCTGCACTTCCACTCATTTCCACCGAGTAGTTATTGTGTAACGTTACTGTATCAATCCGGTCCTCAAATTTTGCACAGCAGTGTATTTATGAAGTAAATGCGAGGCATTCATATTGTGGATCCGTTTGTTTGCTTGTAGCCGGCCGGAGTGGCCGAGCGGTTCTAGGCGCTACAGTCTGGAACCGGGCGACCGCTACGGTCGCAGGTTCGAATCCTGCCTCGGGCATGGATGTACGTGATGTCCTTAGGTTAGTTAGGTTTAAGTAGTTCTGAGTTCTAGGGGACTGATGACCTCAGATCTGAAGTCCCATAGTGCTCAGAGCCATTTGAACATTTGTTTGCTTGTGAGTGTATTTTATTACCTTTGATGGATGAAAGTCGACTTTCGTAGAGTTCGGTACCAGACCACCAAATTACAGCAGACTGCGATGCACTTGTCGTGATGCACCCCGAGCGTGACTCAGCTCTCGCGTAGTACACGCCCCGCACGCCGGCGTGGACGCGCTGCGCTGCGCTTGTTGCAGGACAAAGGGAAGCGGCGGACTGTTCCGTCATTACGCGCCAGTTAGGCCAATGCTGCAGCTCGTGGACCGGAATAATGGCCGGGAAAGCGAAAGCGCTGCAGCAGCAGCAGCGGCTGCAGCTGCTGCCACACTTCCAGCTAGCAGCGGAGCGCCAGCCAAGCTGACCGTCGGTCTGGCAAACAGGTCGCAGCGCACCCAAGGAACTCCTGCACAGCTTCCAGCTTCTGTTAAACACGTTCTTTACCATTTAACTAAATGAAGACTGGATATGCCTAAAGGCAGTGCTAGAAACTAGCCAACAAGTGCGCTACGTAGAAAAAACAGCAACAGAATGGGACGCACTGGAGCATAATGTTCATCACCTTCTGTGGGAAGATGTCGTTCCTAAGGTGTGCAATACTGTCGACTAAAAAACAAAGGAAAGGCTTCGAAATAGTCGAAAACAAATGAGATACTTCCCTCAAAAACGAATAAAAAGTGTCTCACAACGTAACTTAATAATGTGACAAAAATATACGACGTGTTGCCAAGGCCGTTTGATCTTTAGACAAACAAAGAGCCACAAGAAACAAACAGAAAGCAGAGTTACTTAAAAATACTATTCTCAATAAAGACTATATCGTTTATGAGTTAGTAGAAGCATAGTATTGGCCGTGGGTAAACTTGACGTACTAGACAATGAAAAATCTGGACACGTACTTTTTTTTTTTTTTTTTGCATCCGAGACCTTTAGCGTGCCTGGTCATGAAACTCTATCAATGTAGTTAAAAATGATCAGAGAAGTGTGTAATGAGTCTAATGATCAATTCCAGTCATTCCAGGAAAACCAAGCAGAGGTAGCAAAGCCCTCAATAAACCGAAAATTTTGCTAAAAGATGTGCAAATAAAGTAATTCCTCAGAGTCTATTGTAGTCATAATCATTGTTTTCGAGGTACATGAAACATTTTATATCAATGTTAGTTACGAAGAAAATTTCTGTTAGCCGAGGGGGAAAAAAACCTCGCTAATACCTCACCTCTAATAAAAAACGTAACTGAAGCCCTCACAATTAGTATAGACCGCCCATTCTAGTTTACGGACCCAGTTACACTTCTGTCAGTAAATTAAATATGTTACTCCAAGAAATTCGTCTGAAGAAAACGAGTTCATATCTGCCGGCGAAAAGGCTTCGAGTAACCCAGAGAGCTATTGATATTATTGGGAATACCCCGAATGTGTACCAACGACGATTTAACATTTCTTATTTTGTTAATAATAGGATTTTTATAGTATACTACCAGTGCATATCCTGTGTTTCATTTTCGTCTTGTTTACTCGCTTTCGTATACTCTGATTGTAAATCTTGTATTATGTCGAATCAGTGCTTTGTTAGCCCCATGTTACATCGTACCAGGGTCCAATTAAATAATGTCTATCCCGTGAACTGTTAATCAGTTGTAATATGACATTTCCTGTGTTTAGCTGACTGAATGGGGACGTTCAGAAAGCCAATAAAATAAAAATTTGCTCTTAAACATTGACGTAAAAATTTCCGAACAGGAGTAAATGTTTTGATTTTTATTTTCAAATTGTCTTTATAAAAGAGGCAGGTTGTAGTTAGCCATGCATTTCAAGCGCTTCAGCAGTTTTAAACGTCTCTAAATACAAACAGACCTTTTAACACAAGCTTTCTGTCATTGTCATCTCTCTTTCAAATACTAACTAATACTGCTGTAACTTATATTTTTAATTTTTTTCACTTTCTGCGTGGCAAATGAACGGAAAGACCATAGCGTCACCACATAATACTATTCATCACCGTTACAAACATGGCTCATCCAGAAGTAAATAAGATAGATATTAATGTCGTTTGCTAAATTCCATCAGATAATGCTGTCGCAAGTCTTCTGTTTGACTGGAATCTCTTAGCAAATTATATAAGCAAATAAGGAAACGGGCATTTGCGTCACTGGTGAGAGGCTTTAGAATCCCAACTCGCCTTGCAGTTCTTTGCATATGGAGCTCCCTTTTTTGTTGTTTTGGTGTTGATAGGGTTCGTGAGTGCGACATTCGGATCTGAAATGACTTTCGAAACTGTCGTATCCTGATTTCTCGTCACAGTCCAAGTCAATGACCGTCCGTCACGATCATTCAGCACAAACATTCGTCCGCATTGTGCCTTAGCTGATGATGTTTTACCGGTTTCCCTGTAAGCGGTATAAATCTTCGATATGGTGCCTCTTGAAACGCCAGACAGTTAGCCTACTTTGGTTAAGGCAGCACCTATTATACGAGCACCAACAGCTGCCCCGGGTTCGATTCCACTTACCTCCGACATAACGCTGCAACGCAACCTCCTTACTGGTGGTGGTATAGTTAAAGTTATAACTCAACCTGGTACGAAGATTATCGTCGCTTGTCATGTCCTACAGCTCCTGCAAGCTACCATCTGTAAAATGGTTAAACAAATTCGCGTGGTCCACGAAATTACAGGCCTCTGCGATTTACTACTGGGGTGTAAATAATTTCTAGCGGGAGGTTTTAACCAACCGGTAAAAATTTGAAAGCAACGGATTACGCAATATTTTTTGTAACCACTACAAAGGGCACCTATTCAGGGCTTAATAGGGAGCATGCAGCCATTATTTACTTTCATTACCGAGCATTGAACTGTTTATGATGAAGGGAGGAAATAATCAATCATAGGGTATAGGTTAATAGATATTTATTCAATACGGATGGCATTTCAATAATTAGCCTGTGTTTGTTGGAATGCACATAATCACAACTGGTATCTCTAGTTAACATGATTCACTTTCGCCACGTAATTATGGAAAGGGAGAGGGCAGAGCAGGCCTGGCTTCAATGTAATTTTAAGCAGGCACACAATTATACCTAAACCCATACTTATTACAACCAATTACTAGAGATCACGCAGAACAAGTTCAGCAAAGACACTACAAGCGAACTCGGTCAGGGGGGGAAGAGTATTTGCCTAAATATTTCAATTTTCGTTGAAACGTATGCTGAAGAATGGGTAGCAAGTGGTGCACTTAACTATGAATGAATCTTGCTTTGAGAAACAACACCACACTACTGAGCTGAGGGGTAGAATATTTACTATCAAATGGGGGGAAACTTTTGAAGTTTTTATTCCATCAATAGGCATTAAAACCTGAACTTTACTGGAAACAAGATTTTAAACCGTGTCTTTTACGTAACGCACAACATTGCCAGCGAATCAAATAGTTATGGGGGGGAGGGGGTTATCACATTAATACCATTCCGCACACGTGGACAAGTTGCGCTACCCAACAGAAATGCAAAAAATACGGACACACACAGGATTATTCCTTCCCTATCTTACACTCGCCCACTACCGTATGGTTATTCACTCGTCTACTAAACATTTTCAGACCGAAACTCCACTTTACCAATGAGGCGGTTGCTCCATCCAACCACGTGGTGGGAAAGCAAGAAGACAAAGAGAACACATGAAAAATAAATAAAAAAATCCCTCAAAATATTACTGCAAAAGAAAGACCACATTAAAATACATTAAATGAGTGAACTTCCGGTAAACACAAAGCAATAATGCGAACGTGAGCTTCAGGCCCAGGGTACGTGGCCTGACCAAGGTACAAACGCAAAGTTCTGACTGAAATTTGACTAAATTATGAAATTAAACTCCCTTATGGGGGTTTGGTGGTAATCTCACACCTGATTTCGACATCTGGACTTTATTATTAGCAGTTTTTAGACATTCTGATACCTTTGTTAACATTACCAAAACCGAGAGCTGGGTCACCACGCCTATCCAGCACCGCTGCCCTGGAACAAGGGGGCCTGCGAACACCTCGCCTAACCATTGTTCGTTGAAAACGTGGTGGAGGGGATGGTTCACCAACCTAACAGAGCCAATACTCGTGCCTTCAAATGGGACTTAACATCTGAGGTCATCTGTCCCCTAGACGACTTAAACCTAACTAACCCAAGGACATCACACACATCCATGCCCAAGGCAGGATTCGAACGTACGACCGTATCAGCAGCGCGGTTCCGGGCTGAAGCGCCTAGTACCGCACATCCACAGCGGCCGGCCTACTTCGGCCTTCGTAACCTCTTTGACCTGATTTGCACATTATCTTTGCCAAACTTGTTCGCATCTAGGGGTTGGTACTACCCTACCACAGAACTACTCTATTCATGCAGTGCTCCAACCTCTGACCAAAGCTTTCTGCTACTTCACATAATCCCTCATTCATGCAGTCCAAGGTCGCATATCGGAAAGGATGCAAGGAAACGTGGGACACACGAAATAAAAAATCAATAAGTAAACAAATAAACACCATTCTCTTCTGCTTGTTACTCACAGACTTACTTCTGCAGAGTAAAAACACTCTCGCCATAATTCTCCTGTACCGGAATTTATTGACAAATATATGGAACGGGACATCAAGTTCTGTTTCAGTACACTCACGAATATACGGAACTTCATCCCGACCACCACTGACACATTCAGCATATTGAGGACATGGCACAATTGCCGTTTAGAACTAAACACAACAGCGCAACCTTCAAGTCTGACTAGAATTTGCATTTATGTTCAAACATTATTTTCTCGAGGCGTTTCCATATTTTTCGTCCTGCCCTTGTAGTTCATATAGGCATTCAGTACTTTCCTTGGAATCGGGAAGCATCATCCGTCCTAACTGGCAAAATCTTTGACTGGATAGCAAAAAAATGGTTCAAATGGCTCTGAGCACTATGGGACTTCAGATCTGAGGTCATCAGTCCCCTAGAACTTAGAACTACTTAAACCTAATTAACCTCAGGACTTCACACACATCCATGCCCGAGACAGGATTCGAACCTGCGACCGTAGCGGTCACGCGGTTCCAGACTGCAGCGCCTAGAACCGCTCGGCCACACCGGCCGGCTGACTGGACAGCAGAAGACTGGTAATTCTTCTTTTGATATGCTAATAGTGTTAGTTATTTTGTTCATCATTAATATCAATAAACACTGTGTCCTTTCGTGACGTTTTCGTCTGTGTTCAGGTACGTGTTTCACATGACTTTTCTTCAGTAGATGTACACAGAACTCCGTACAGTCACTCAATATAAACTGATTTATACTGGAGAGCTTTCTGAGATCTGTTGTTCGTGACGTCTCGGCATGTGAAAAGCACTACCCAAGGACAAGCAGTTCAGTGTGGTTTGTGGCTCCTGATCATTCCTGTTTGTCGCTTAACGACAGATTACCAGACGGCGGGGCTAGACGTGGGTGGTCAGTGTGCTACGACTGGAAAAGGAGAATGGGCCTGCAGTTACCGCTCTCCCTTGCCCGAGCCCAATGGCTGCCCTTGTTCATTCAAATTCGGGTGCACCGGCGATATTTCAGTCACATGTGACGATCCATGACAGTCTCACTGTAGGAAAGATATGAAGGATTTCCGCACAGATGGGAACTGGCTCATCTTCTGCTCAAATTGTATTAAAGAGCGCTGACATTGGACTTCAACCGAACATCGGGTAATGTAGCAGCTTTTAAATTTCATAGCTCAGTCGGTAAAACATGAGATGCTTAATTTCCGGGTCGTGGGTTCGAGCCCCGCTTTGGGCGCCACTTGTGTGTGGTGTATAAGGTATAAAAAGTTGTGTTAAGAAGTTTCAGATGATAGGAGTGCGGAGTCGGTGCTGTATGCGTTGTTCGTATTAATGTGGCCTGCAAATGCTGAAAATTTACACTAATGGCAAGCTATCACATCCGCGGATTAAATGGTTCATATTTGTTAGCATCTAATAAAAAAGAAAATAAAATCCCGTCAGCTATACTGAAGCACTTGATATACGTGGGTTTCACCACAAAACACACCTACTTATGAGGCAACAAAGTGATTTGCAAGAAATGTCGTAAAATGACATTCACTCCTCATTGTCAGTACAATTGGAAATTAAGCATCAATTACTTACTCAGTCTCATACAGTCAAGCCAGGATTGTATGTTTTACCCTTTCTACTTACGTCAAGTTCTGGTATTTAAATCAAAGTTTTTATGTTTAAATACAAGTCAGGATCATTTATTCCATATTCTAAGCATTTTTTGTGCCTTAGAGTGCGTTGTTGGTTTTAAGTATACTGAAATTTAAGAAGTCCGCGTTATGGCGAATCACATGGCGGTCAGCGATAATCTTTTCGGCCTCCGCAACAGCCATGCCAAATTTCTGGAAAATATCAGATAAGTGGCAAATGGAGGTTATTATATAATAAATGAATATATGTACGCTCAATGTAGCTTTACAGTGTGTTAAGAAACCTAACAATTATACATTTACCACGATACCGACGTATAGGTCCAGATAAGAACAATCGCTCTTATAACAAAAAAAGAAAAAAGAATGTCGATACCACATACGAGCAATAATATCAAAAGCAAACTAGCAATAAAGATCAATACAGAGAGATTATACTTGCCATTTGCTATTTATACATTATTTACAATGGCAGCGATTTTAATGTGTCTGCTTGTATCTACATCTCTTGGAATGTCTTTCATATAATTAATACCTGACATAATAATAATAATGTTCATTTTTATACGTTTGAATGTACTGTTTGTTCATTTTCAATATAACGTTTTTCTGTAGGTTATGTACAATTTATTGAATTCACTACCCAAAGGACTCAACATGGCAACGTACTAGAGGTTGGTCCCCTCTCCACCGAATTTCAGTATCACATCTCACTACTCACTAGTGAACGATGAAAGCGACGTTGTCAGGAACCTTAGAAAAGTTGGGTTAAAGTCTCATCCTAAAGGAACCAGCGTAAAACAAGAATGGTCAGCACTCTAGAGGCGTAAGGAAGGTGGCACAAATTCATTACCCAAATTTCGCCGTGTTGAGCTAAAGACGAATGTCGGTCATCAAAAACCAAAGTGAAAGTTTGCATCAAACAGCTACGGCTGTCAGAGAAAGAGAGAGAGGGGTGGGGGGGAGAGGGGAGGGGGGGGGGGGCGGCAGACGACGATGACGACGACGACGACGACTACTGTTGCTAAGAAGAGTGGAGGGGGAAGATCGGTAGTTGCAACAAGACTCTGGACTACAGGAAAGACATTAAAATATCCACAAATAAGAAACCAGCTGTAAGGCAGAAGACGTAACTCCCTCAAGTTAGGAACTGCGGTCTGTCTTCTCACAGTCGTCAAGGTGATTCAACACATGCCGCGAAGCAGGAGACGTTCCCCGCCGAATTTGTGGGTACCTGACTTCATACCTTGAGTTATTCCTATGATCTGCGTCACCCCTATAACCCGAGCCGCTTAACAGCGGCCAACTGCGAGCATAGCTTCACCTCTCGCCATCTCCTCGCAAACAGCAGTATAGGTAATTCGCGTGCTGATGCGCCATCAGAATGATGACTTTAAAAAAAAAAAAATCCATTCTCTCTCTAACCTCTTTAACCTTGCAGAGAACCTGGGTAAGGACCCTTGAGACTACTTTCTTTCGTAAAACACATTAAGTGTGACGTGATCTTGACTTTTTCAGCTATTATCAATACGATAGTGACAGCTGAGTCAGACACGGTGTAAAACTGAACCAGAATAGTACGTGGGTTGCCCTATTCCTCTGCACTTGCAAACCCTTCTAATTTTCTCTTAACCAGTTGCAACCGCCATATTCCACTGTATTTTTGTTGACTTCCTCTGATTCGATGGTTATATTCACCGATGAGACCTTAGGGACTGGCCCTATACGATTTTATTTATACTTGTAGGATAGAAGAAATTACCTTGTGAGAACCGACGAGTTGCTGTTTTGCTAATGAACCGTCCACTACAGCTACGGCAAGAGACCACCCCTCAGCAGCTAGTGGTGAGTAATGAAGTTGAACAACGGATTGCAATGGACGCGATAACTTAAGGGTGGGTTCTGGAGGGGCTAATCATTGTATCCTGAGAGGGCTTCATTAAGCTTTCTATTGATTCTGGCATTCATTACGAATGGTTCATTGAAATCATCGATCAAAATTGTTTATTACACCTAACTGTTGGCATAGCTCTTAGGGCGATGGGATTAGTGAACTGAACACACCACTTATAGTCATTGTCATCTTATCAAGGGACTAAAGCCCAAGTACAAAGTGATTGCAACGCAAAAGGATGACAGCCTGTGACGTTAGGAGTAATACTATGGGCAAAGCGGCCGATAGAGTGATCCCTAATACCGCAAATTTACCGAGTTAACGTACCGACCTTTCCCTGCCATGCTCCTGCTGCAACATGCTCTTTCCATTGTCAGAAGGTGGCCTCAGATACGCTTCGGAATCTAGATCCTGGCTGTAGTAGCCTTACCAGAGTACACGGCCCAAGTCCTCTGCACTCTCCAGTGTACCAACCCTAAGTGTTGCTCTTTCTCCAGAGTTTGCAATCTAAGTGTCCAAAACACAGCTATCCTCATTCTGGTAGCTATTTTCTGTGAATCTAAAGTTTTCCCACCAATTACTAAATTTACCACCAACACTGGCCTATGGTATGTTTTTATAATGGTTGCAATTCTCTCTCCAGGGGCTTCGTAAAACTTTCTCCAATCCAGTGACTTACGCCCCCCCCCACCCCCCTCAGCCTAAAAAGTGAGCTCAGAACCTACGTCACAAGACGTCCATCATTCAGTGCTAATGTCTTACCCGCCGGCAAGCTTATCCCATCGTGGGATAACAAAAAGGAAAAAATCATCCTGCTGGTTGTTTCAAAATGAACATCTGGGTTTTAAGGCATTTTGGTATTTTCTTACATTCAACTTACAATTATAAATAGAACATCAAATGAAAGAGCAACTCAAACAATTTTTCTTACAAGTTTTCAATGTGAGCACCATTCGTCGTACATCGAGTGGATGGGCGAGTTTTTCCTACGCCTTGATCAGTGTGTCCGTAGTAATTGTTGCAACAACTGCTTCAGTACTATTTCCTAATATGGGTAGATCGGCAAGTAGCGGAAGCACGGGCGCATGATCGTTATGAGCCCCCAAAGTTAATAATCTCTTGGGGTCAGATCAGGTGAACATAAAGCCTATGTGAAACAACCTCTTGCATCGGGCCCCTTGCGGCCAGTCAACCGGCTGGGTACAACGTCGTTGAACCAATCACAAAAAAAAAAAAAAATCCGTTTAGAGGAATCTCGTTGCGGCTGTACCATCTCGTGGGGATATGTTGACCAATAAAGGGATACGTCATCACTTTCGTGTGTTGCTTTTTTCTTTTGCGGCTAGCTCTCTATGACGCTTTCAGAAGTCGTACTCCCGTGTTGCAGATGACAAAGCAGCGTCTTTCTCAGAATAACTTTCAGTACTAAGCTGCTCACAAATTATACTTCTGAGCTGTTCATGTCTCCCTCGCATGCTCCTGGATCTTGAAACTGCAGGTTTTTCAACCTTGGCTCCAATACAGTAGCAGTAGCTTTCATGGTCATTACATGATTCAGTTAACCCCTAGCTTTGCTTCAGCTCTCTCACTAAAACGTCCATGCATTCTTTTACAGTTGGCAATGCTGATGTTATACTATTAAGTTCAGTTAGCAAACAATTAATCATTGTTGTATACACGTCAAAAAAAAAAGTTTTTCATCACCTCGGTTCCGAGAGTTCCGGAACCTGTACAGAAAATTGGATTAGAGATTAACATAAACATCATTTCCGCCCTTTTTATTGCTCATGAAAACCATACATTGCATTTTTACCACCATACAGTGAGACCTTCTAAGGCAGTGGTCCAGATTGCTGTATACACCGGTAACTCTAAAACCCTGCAGTACGTCCTCTTGCATTGATGAATGCCTGGATTCATCTTGGTATACTATCCACAAGCTCATCAAGGCACTGTTGGTCCACATTGTCCCACTCCTCAACGTGATTCGGAGTAGATCTCTGAGTGGTTGATGGGTCCCTTCGTCCATAAACAGCTGTTTTCAATCTATCTCAGGCATGTTCGGTAGGATTCGTGTCTGGAGAACATGCTCGCCACTCTAGTCGAGCGATGTTGTTATCCTGAAGAAAGACATTCATAAGATGTGCACGATGGGGGCGCGAATTGTCGCCCATGAAGACGAATGCCTCGCCAATGTGCTGCCAATATGATTGCACTATCGGTCGGAGGATGACATTCACGTATCGTACAGCCGTTACGGCGCCTTCCATGATCACCAGCTGCGGCCCCACATAATGCCACCCCAAAATAGCAGAGAAACTCCACGTTGATGCACTACCTGGCCAGTGTGTCTTAGGCGTTCAGCCTGACCAGGTTGACTCCAGACACGTCTCCGACGATTGTGTGGTTGAAGGGATATGCGATGAAGAGGAGATGATGCCAATCCTTAGCGGTCTATTCGGAATGTTGTTAGGTCCATTTGTACCGCGTTGCATGGTGTCGTAGTTGCAAAGATGGAGCTCACCATGAACGACGGGAGTGAAGTTGCACATCATGTAGGCTATTTCGCATAGTCTGAATCGTAACACGACGTCCTGTGGCTATACGGAAAGCATTATTCAACATGGTGTCGTTGCTGTCAGGTTTCCTCCGAGGCATAATATGTAAGTAGCGATCATGCACTACAGTAATAGCCCTTCTGCGGCCTGAGCGAGGGATTTCATTTACAGTTCCTATCTCTCTCTATCTCCTCCATGTCCGAACAACATCGCTGTGGTTCACTCAGAGACGCCTGGACACTTCCCTTGTTGAGAGCCCTTCCTGGCACAAAGTAACAATGCGGACGCGGTGGAACCGCGGTATTGACCGTCTGCGCGTGGTTGAACCACAGACAACACGAGCCGTCTACGTCCTTCGTGGTGGAATGACTCGAACTGATCGGTTGCCGGATCGCCTCCGCCTAATAGGCGCTGCTCATGCTTGGTTGTTTACGTCTTTGGGCGGGTTTATTGACATCTCTGAACAGTCAAAGGGACTGCGTCTGTGATACAATATCCGCAGTCAACTTCTATCTTCAAGAGTTCTGTGAACCGGGCCGAGGCAAAACTTGTTTTTATGTGTGTATTTTGGATATTGTAACATATGTAAGACCGAATCGATGCAAGTACTTTTCTTACGATATCAAGTAAGAATCGAAAGAATGGTTATATTCTTAAAGCAATTGGTATCGAAACAAAACTATTGAATACTTTCTTCTGCTTATATTCCGATTGGTAAGGAGCTTTTTTGGTAGGCATTCCATTTTTACACCAGATGGATGGCCGTTGGTGCATGTTATAATGAATCATGCTCCTCTAACAGTACCTTTTTTTATAGAGATAACCGATACCATGTATACTATCGATTCTTGCATAGGTTAAAATTATCTCAGCTGTTTCACTAAAATGATTCATATGATTTTATATACGATGTATTATATTTCAGGCTAAAATGTATAAAAAAGAAATTAATGTGTTACACTCGGTAAGTACTAACAATTAAAAGTACTATTCTTTTAAGAATAATTGAAATTACAAAATTTCTGCCATACTTAAAATTCATATTATTAATTGCGTAATCAAATGCTAATGACTAAATTTGTTTCTGGATTTATTTATGAAATAATAATGTAATTCGGCAAAGAGTCTTCTCCTGAAGAGAAAGTCTGTAAACTCTTTTGCTTTGTAAACTCTTTGGAATTTGTGAGCACCGCAGAATGTGAGTAGTGGTGGGCATGCCTCTGATGGATGTAGACGTTTCCTAAGTTTGTCACCAGTAATGTAATTATTGCTTTTTTTAAATGTAGAAATTATGAAGTCGATGTGATTTAGAAGAATGGGATAAAACAAAAGGATACTCATAGCAAACATGCAACTCTTCGTCAGTTATATCTTCTTCAAGAGCCCGCAACGTCAAATCAAAATTTTCAGCAGCAAGAATGTACTGCTAGACACAACAAGATTTTGAGCCATCAACAACATCAACAACGGGATAATCAAAATAAGTGAAAAAGTTCTTCTTTTGTCATTTTACTCCTCTCGAAGTTTTCAACATTTGTGCAAAGGATGAGAACTTTAATGGTGGTGTGTGTGTGTGGGGGGGGGGGGGGGGGTAAGATTACAATGTGGACGTGCTTTAATAGCCTCCCCACCGCATCCCATACGTGCACGATGGAATTTAAGTCTGGGCAAGGGGCAGGCCAGCCCATTCGCAGTTCATCCTCCCGTTCCAAGACTTCACCCACCTGCACTCTTCGATGAGGTCGCGCATTATTGTCAATAAAAATGAAGTCAGGGCCGAAAGCAACCCAGAAAAGACGCACACAGGGTAGCAGTACAGTGCCAAAATGGCATTAAGTGTACCTGATTCAAAAATTTGGAAGTCAGTACGGCCACGCAACATTATGCATTCCCACATCGTAACACCTGGACCATCAAAACGACCATGTTCGACAACGCTTCTGGGGACAATACGTGTCCACACCTCTCCCCTTATGAAGGTACGTCAGTACTCTGACTGAATCTGCTCTCATCCGAGAAGAGAACGCGACCCCACTCGTCTTTGGTGGAGTACTTATGTCCTTGGCACCACTTCAAATGGTGCCGCCGATTTGCAGGTGTCAACGGAACACAACGTACTGGCCGACAGGCAAGGTGACCACTCCCTTACAGTCAACGTTTACTGCGGACGGTGAGATTGCTTATCTTATAGACCAGTTAAACGCGGCAGCAATTACACCGACTGTTTGACGTGGCTTCTTTCTTGCCTCTTGCTCAATGTAGCGGCCATCTGTTGCTGTAGCTGACCGAGATCGACAACCTCCTCTCCTTCGGTCAGTAGTGCCTGTATTTCGGAATGCTCCCAATGTACATGACACAATGCTGTGAGCAATACCAAACTCGTGAGCTACACTCGTCACATTTCGTCCTACTTTCACTTTCCCGATGACTCTTCCCGTGTGAAGTCAACGAAGTGTTGTGTCCGCGCCATGTCGTAATGGAGGACACAACCTCAATGCACCGTAATTGCTTTCTGATTGACGCACACTGAATTTTCCCGTCCCACCAACTTCCTCGTGTTGCGGGGCCAGCCCCGTTGGGGGCTTTAGTCACGTTGACATCTGTCGTGTGACGCCCCGCTCTCTGTGCACGACTGGGTGACTTCTGGAAACATGCTCCCGCATTTTCATATATACTACGTTACGTTACTTTACCTATCCCGTTCTTAAGTTTTTCACAGCAGTGTAAGACAGTATTTTATTTCCTATTTAATAGTTTGTACCAAATTATAATTTACTATGAATTCTCGCATTTCTCCATGCGATTAGTAATTAAAAAGAGAAGAATGTTATTCTTATTAAGAAAAACTGTTCTTCAATATTTGTTTATTAACATCACCATTTGTTAATAAATACGGAATTTAAATAAAACTACGAAAAGATGATTACCGACCAGATTCAAAACAACGCCTTTACCCTTAGTTAACTTTCAAGATATGGACTTAGCTATCGGCAAATACGTCAATATGAGCGAAATGATATGTACTTGATAACGATCTGAAATATTATTTTCAAAGGCGAATGTTTACTTTTTTTTATTTTACAATTTCGGCATACCGCTTTCGTAAATGATAGATGTCTAGGCAGTGACCTTTATAAACAATAAGAATGAAGAAAAACGAAGATGCCACTTCTGTAAAGATTCCTCGTAAGACAATAAGACAAAACAAATGAACTAAATTTGGTCCTCAAGGACACTTACTTAAACATAGCTCACATAGTACCCTAGTGCTGTAGTGATATAGGGAACGAGAGTAAGTATGACTGAGCACTTTGTGAGCTTTGTTTGACTAAGTCCCGATCACAAGAATAGCAGCTTGCTGTAAATGTTGAAATTTGTGAGGTAGTATAGACGACTACGAAAAAATCCCGTTATGCTGGAACACATCATTACTAGAGTCTTGTTTCATACAGTCACTTCCCTTAAATATCTGGGATCACGTTCCAAATTCATTTCAAATGAAACAAGAACGTGATGGCGGTAGTAGGGATGGCGAATTAGAGAAGGCGAATTGTCGATTTCGGTTTAGTGGGTGAATCTTAGGAATCTGTATCTCTTCTGTAAAAGAGACCGCATATAAAACACTAGTGCAACGCTTTCTTGAGAACTGCTCAAGTGTTTAGGATCCCTACCAGGGGATCAGATGGGTGCTGTTAGACTTGCTACCGGTAGATTCGATCAACATGGGTGTATTTTGGAGATGATATGTACGGTAAGGTGTCAAAGTTGCGTGACTGTGGGAGGATACAACATGTGCTGGAGAACATTTCTAGCTGGTGTGATGAATGGCAGCTAGCTTTAAATATAGAACAGTGTAAGTTAATGCTGATGAGTGGGAAAAACAAACCCGCAATGTTCGCATACAGCATTAATAGTCTCCTGCTCGACAGTCACGTCGTTTAAATATTTGGGTGTGACGTTGCAAAACGATATGAAATGGAATGCGCATGTGAAGATTGTGGTAGCGAAGGCGAATGATCGACTTTGGTTTATTGGGAGAATTTTAGGAAAGTGTGGTTCATCTGTGCAGGAGATCGCATGTGGGACGCCAGTGCGACCTATTCTTGAGTGCTTATCGACTGTTTTGGATCCAAACAAGGTCGGTTTAAGGGAGGCATGTTGCTAGATTTGTTACTGGCAGAGCCGATCAAACAAGCGAATATTACGGACATGCTTCGGGTACTCAGATGGTGGTCCTTGAAGGGAAACATTATTAACACAATTTAGACAACTTATATGTGTGGCTGACTGCAGAAAAATTCTACTGCCGCCAACTTACGTTTCGTGTAATGACCACGAACATATGAGAAATTAGGCCTCGCATGGAGACATATAGACAGTTCTTTTCCTTTCGCTCTATTTGCGAGTGGAACAGGAACAGCAAAGATGGCAAAAGTCATTGGATGTCTCCTAATATCGTGTCAGTCCTATTTGTGGCCGGTGTATTGTAGGAACTCGACGTGCCATGGACTCAACAAGTCGTTGGAAGTACACAATATAAATATTGAGCCGTGCTTCCTCTATAGCCGTCCATAATTTCGAACTGACCTCTCTCTCGTTTATGCCCCATACTGGGCGATCTGGGTGGCCAAACCATTCGCCCGAATCGTCCAGAACGTTCTTCATATCAATCGCGAACAATTGTGGCCCGGTGAAACGGTGCGTTGTCATCTATAAAAATAATTCAGCGATGTCGGAGAACATGAAGGCCATGATGGCTGCGGATAGTCAGCGATCTGTTCAGGTGGACCAGAGGACCCAGTCCATTCCATGTAAACACAGCCCTCACCTTTATGGAGCCACCTCCAGCTTCTACATCTACATCTACATCTAGATGATTACTCTGCTATTCACAATAAAGTGCCTGACAGGGGGTTCAATGAACCACCTTCAAGCTGTCTCTCTACCGTTCCACTCTCGAAAGGCGCGGAACTTTTCTGTGCGAGCCCTGATTTCTCTTATTTTATAGTGATGACCGTTTCTTCCTATGTAGGTGGGTGCCAACAGAATGGTTTCGCAGTCGGAGAAGAAAAATGGTGAGTGAAATTACATAAAAAGATCCCGTTGCAACGAAAAACGCCTTTGTTTCAATGATTGCCACTCCAATTCACGTATCATGTCTGTGACAGTATCTCGCTTATTTCGCGATAATACAAAACGAGCTACCCTACTTTGATCTTTTCGAATGTCATCCTTCAGTTCCACCTGATACGGATCTCACACCGGACAGCAATACTCCAGTATAGGGAGGACAAGTGTGGTGTAAGCAATCTCTTTAGTAGATCTGTTGCACCTTCTAAGTGTTCTGTCAGTGAATTGCAGTCTTTACTTTGCTCTGTCCACAACGTTATCTATGTGATAGTTCCAACTTACGTAATCCCTAAGTATTTAGTTGAATTTACAGCTTTCAGATTTGTGTGACTTATGGCGTAGTCGAAATTTAGTGCATTTCTTTTAGTACTCATGTGAATAACTTCACGCTTTTCTTTATTCGCCGGCAGGAGTGGCCGAGCGGTTCTAGGCTCTACAGTCTGGAACCGCGCGACCGCTACGACCGCAGGTTCGAATCCTGCCTCGGGCATGGGTGTGTGTGATGTCCTTAGGTTAGTTAGGTTTTAAGTAGTTATATGTTCTAGGGGACTGATTACCTCAGATGTTAAGTCCCATAGTGCTCAGAGCCAATTGAACCATCTTTTTTTCTTTATTCAGAGTCAACTGCCACTTTTCGCACAACATAGATATCTTATATAAATCATTTTGCAATTTGTTTTGCTCATCTGATGACTTTACAAGCCGGTAAATGACAGCATCATCTGCAGATAATCTAAGAGGGCTACTCAGATTGTCTCCTATGTCGTTATTATATATCAGGAACAATAGAGGACCTATAACACTTCCTTGGGGAACGCCGGGTATTACTTCTGCTTTACTCGATGACTTTCCGTCTATTATTACGAACTGTGACCTTTCTGACAGGAAATCACGAATCGAGTCTCAAAACTGAGGCAATATTCCAAAGGCACACAGTTTGGTTAAAAGACGCTTCTGAGGAACGGTATCGACAGCCTTCTGAAAATCTAAAAATATGGAGTCAGTTTGACATCTCCTGTCGATATACATGAGTATAAAGAGCTAGTTGTGTTTCGCAGGAATGATATTTTCTGAATCCGTGCTGAATGTGTATCAGCAAATCGTCTTCTTAGAGGTACTTCATAATGTTCGAATACCGTATATGTTCCAAACCCCTACTGTAAATCGAAGTTATGGGCCTGTAATTCAGCAGATTACTCTTATTTCCCTTTTTGGGTATTAGAGTGACTTGAGCAATTTTCCAGTCTTTAGGTACGACACTTTCTGTGAGCGAGCGGTTGTGTGTAATTGCTAAATATGGAGCTTGCACAGTGCCTTATTGACAACTTGGTTCTATAGCTACGTGGGGTCAGTGCCACAGACGAAACCTACTATCCACTCTTACCAACCGAAATCGGGATTCATCTGACCAGGCAACGATTATCCAATCGTGACCATTTCCGCACGGGTATGGTCACAAGCTCAGGAAAGCGATGCAGCCGATATCGTGCTGTTAGCATGGGCACTCGTGTCTGTCGTCTGCTGCCACAGCCCATTAACGTCAAATTTCGCTTACTCATTCGTCGTACGTCCCACAGTGTTTTCTGCGAGTATTTCACGCAGTGTTTCGTATCTGCTGCACTCGGTCGTTAAGTGGAACAGGAAAAGAAAAGATGACAAAAGTCATTGGATGTCTCCTAATATCGTGTCGGACCTATTTATAGCCAGCGTAATGCAGGAACTCGACGTGGCATGGGCTCAAAAAGTCGTTGGAAATACACAGTAAAAATATTGAGCCATGCTTCCTCTATAGCCGTCCATAATTTCGAACTGAACTCTCTCTCGTTGTTGTAGAATTTTCGAACACTTATTATGTTCGAGTATAATGACTTTCCTGGAGACTAGAAATTTACACTGTAGGAATCAGCGTGGGTTTCGAAAAAGACGACCGTGTGAAACCCAGCTTGCGTTATTCGTCCACGAGACTCAGAAGGCTATAGACACGGGTTCCCAGGTAGATGTCCTGATTCTTAACTCCCGCAAGGCGTTTGATACAGTTCCCCACAGTCGTTTAATGAACAAGGTAAGAGCGTATGGACTATCAGACCAATTTTGTGATTGGATTGAATAGTTCCTAGATAACAGAACGCAGCATGTCATTCTCAACGGAGAGAAGTCTTCCGAAGTAAGAGTGATTTCAGGTCTGTCAGAGGAGTGTCGTAGGACCGTTGCTATTCACAATGTATATAAATGACGTTGTGGATAACACCGGATGTTCACTGAGGCTTCTTGCGGATGATGCTGTAGTATATCAAGAGGTTGTAACAATGGAAAATTGTACTGAAATGCAAGAGGTTATGCAGCGAATTGACGCATGGTGCAGGGAATGGCAATTGAATCTCAACGTAGACAAGTGTAATGTGCTGCGAATACATAGAAAGAAAGATCCTTTATCATTTAGCTACAAAGTAGCAGGTCAGCAACTGGAAGCAGTTAATTCCATAAATTATCTAGGAGTAGGAATTAGGAGGGACTTAAAACGGAGACTAATGACCTCAGAAGTTAAGTCGCACAGTGCTCAGAGCCATTTGAACCATTTAAACTTAAAACGGAATGACCATATAAAATTAATCGTCGGTAAAGCAGATGCCAGACTGAGATTCATTGGAAGAATCCTCAGGAAAGGCCGTCCGAAAACAAAGGAAGTAGGTTACAGTGCACTTGTTCGCCGACTGTTTGAATACTGCTCACCAGTGTGGGATCCATACAGGATAGGGTTGATAGAAGAGATAGAGAAGATCCAACGGAGAGCAGCGCGCTTCGTTACAGGATCATTTAGTAATCCCGAAAGCGTTACGGAGATGATAAACTCCAGTGGAAGACTCTGCAAGACAGAAGCTCAGTAGCTCGGTACGAGCTTTTGTTGAAGTATCGAGAACATACCTTCACCGATGAGTCAAGCAGTATATTGCTCTCTTCTACGTATATCTCACGAAGAGACCACGAGGATAAAATCAGAGAGATTAGAGCCCACACAGAGGCATACCGACAATCTTTCTTTCCACGGACAATACGAGAATGGAATAGAAGGGAGAACCGACAGAGGTACTCAAGGTACCCTCTGCCACACACCGTCAGGTGGCTTGCGGAGTATGGATGTAGATGTAGAAGTGGAGGCCGTCGGTCACCACTTTGTCCGTGGTGAGAGGCAATGAATCAGGTTTGGTATTCTCGGCTCACTCTTGACACTGTAGAACTCTAGATATTGAATTCCCTAATAATTTCGGAAATGGAATGTACCATGCGTCTCCCTCTAACTACCGTTCCCCGTTGAAAGTCTGTAAGTTCCTTTCGTGCGGATATAATGACGTCGGAAACCTTTTCACACGAATCACCTGAGTGCATTTGACAGTTCCACCAGCGCAGTGCCCTATTCTACCGTGTGTACGTGATAATAGCGCCATTTGTATATTGTGCACACCGCTATCCTATAACTTTGTCACTTCGTGTAGATGTAGACAGAAGCCTGCTGCTGGGAGCCCTCTTCACTGGCAGTGTCCGACGCCGGAGCACACAAGGCTGTGGGCTCTCTAGGCAAGGCCAGTGGCGCAGGTCAAGGCGGCGCGGCGGCGTGCACCTCAGCCAGCGCCTCCCGTGCCGTGCGGTACGGCCAGAGCCGCGCGTCCTTCGCCTTCGGACGAGACGAACAGCGGGCAGACACGCTCCGTCGCCAGAAGGACGGCTCACGCGCGCGTCCGCGTGCCGGCTCACCTTAAAAAGCCGTCGTCACAAGAGCCGTGCATTCAACGCTCAAGGCGCTGACTAGATCTCCACTGTGCTGCTGAACACTCCGAAACGACCCGGCTTGCGCATACGGTACGTGTGTGCCTCGGCGTGGTACACGCGATAGCACGCGCTCCGGCGGCAGGTGTCAGCTGTATCTATCTGGAAAATCACACAGTTTGTTTACGAAATAGACTGGCGTAAAATTCATACTTTAGCTCTGTTAAAGGGCACATGTACTCCCTTTTCCGTATGCTAGTCATTGAAGGGTATCCTCTTATAATTTCTGGCACATTTTCAAATAAGATTTTCCAGCGACCAAACGAATGACAATGATTCGATCGTAATCGTGCATTGTCGCATCGAAAAAATAAACTCCAGTTAGTGATGAAAAAGAAAATGACAATTTTGTAAATGAATGTTTTTAAACTATCCACACTTCTGCAAATAAAGAACATTCATTAAATACGAGGGGCATTTGAAAAGTCTGTGCAAAAATAAAAACGACTTAAGTGTTTTGGGTAAACCTTTTTTTATTTTTCGACATGATCTCCTTTTAGACTTATACACTTTGTCCAACGCTGTTCTAACTTGTTATCCCTTCCGAATAATAGGAATTGTTCAAGTCTGCAAAACAGCTATTAGTTGCTGCAATCACCTCCTCGTTTCAATAAAATCTTTGTCCTGCCAATTTCTTCAAATTGCGAACAAATAGTAGCCCGAGGGAGCCAAGTCTTGAGAACAGGGGGGGGGGGGGGGGGGGAGGGGGGGAGGATGTGAAAAAAGTTGGAATCCTATTTCCAATAATTATGCAACCACAACTGGTCAGTTGTGTGCTGGTGCATTGCCGTGATGGAAAAGGACTTTTTTTGCGGGCCAATCGCCGGCGTTTTTCTTGCATCTTGGTTTTCAAACGGTCCAATAACTATGAATAACATGCACCGGTAGTAATTTTACCCTTTTCCAGATGGTCGGTGAGGATTATCCCTTACGAATCCCAAAAGACAGTCGCCATAACCTTTCCGGCCTTCCTTCAGCTTTTTTTGGTGCAGATTCTCCTTTGGTAACCAATTTTTTACTTGCTATTGGTCTCAGGAGTACAGTAATGTGTCCATGTTTCACCCAAAGTGACGAAACGACGCTTAAAGTCCTGCGGATTCTTCCTGAACAGCTGCAAACCATCCTTGCAACACTTCAAACAATTCCGTTTTTGGTCAAGCGTGAGGAATCGCGGAACCCATCTTGCGGATAGCTTTCTCATGTCCAAATTTTTATTCAAAAATATTATGTAGCCATTCATTCGAGATGCGCACAGCACTAGCAATCTCGTGCATCTTAACTCTTCTGTCATCCATTACCATATCATGGATTTTATCAATGATTCCTGGAGTCGTAATATCTACAGGGCGTCCAGAACTTTCAGCATCACTTGTGCCCATATGGCCACTCCGAAAATTTTAAAGTCACTTATAAACTGTTCTAATCGTAGGTGCAGAGTCACCGTGACGTTTATCAAGCTTCTCTTTAGTCTCCTGAGGCGTTTTGCCTTTCATAAAGTAATGTTTAATCACCACACGAAATTCTTTTTCGTTCATTGTTTGACAATCACTCGACTTCCTTGATTCACGCGAATGCCAAACACAAAGAAATAGACCAATATGGCTGAAACTTGGTGTGCGTTCTTACCAAAGATGCTACTAACTACGTTTGACCTCCATACGCGTCGGTGGTGCCATATCTCGGACTTTGCACGGACTTTCCAAACGCCCCTCGTATGCATCGCTATTAAATAATTGCATCAGGCCAATATTCAGTGCTAGCTGCCGTCATTGTATGATAACGTTCCTCCGTGTAAGTTCACTGTGATCCTCACAAACATAATGGAAATTATCGGACTTCGTTTTAATAGATACAGATTCGCACTGCAGTCTAGAAGTAATCCACGATAGAGAGATCAAAGCACAGGATCTTTCAGTTGCCAACTTGTTTAAAACAGCCAAAAAATTAATACATTGTATTAAATGAAACATCAGGAATGAAAGACAATCGTTTCTAAGAAAGTAACTCACTCTTTTGAAAATAATAGCATTATTATTGAATGGATAATATACAGTTTGCGAAACTTACGTCTACTTCACACAACGGCCAGAAGAAAAGTAACGAACTGACCAAAAAGGAAAAAGGAAAACAGGTAATTGACAGTATGTTTATACTATAATTTTATAAATCAGTCTGTTACTAACACAAAAGAAAATATTATCTTCGGCCTACAATGACGTGTAGGATATACGTAAAGTAATGTTTGATGGAGACAGTGACGTAAACGTCCGCTGTATCATGTCGTTCTGTCTGTATTCTACAGAAATAAAAACTTTAATATCCACGAACATATTATAAAATAAAAAGGAAAGTTCCGTGTCGAGACAGTAAAAACATCAGCTAATAAAAATTCCACAACAAATAGTGCGATACAAATTTACTATATACTTCCAAATTAGATAAAAATTATTTCATCATCGTCACTTTTTAGCAACACCCTAACGTCATACTTAGTTGATAACTGTTTCTATTTAGCAGCTGAAACTTCAGAAAATGTCGAATACAGAATTTGAAACAAGAAAATGAAAAGTTCTTACTGCAAGAAATGCAAGATCCGTTGTAGATACAGCCAGTCGAATAAACACACTCTTAAGAGAGGGCGCACTTACATTAACATAAAAATCGAATATTATAGAATATAATTTTATTAAAACAAGAAGAAAGTCTCACAACCTATTAGAAATCGGAAGGTGAGTAAAAAAATTAGGGTTTGTAGCTCTGCATCCCTATTCATCATACTACTCTAACTTTTGTATTATACGATTTTATCTTGTATGTTACTATTTCCGAAGGCCTTAATCCCAGATAAGTTATTCACTGATATCTCATTCTAACAAATTGTACCAAGAGCAATATGTTTTTGATAGATCTTCCATGGACTTTTGCCTTGAAACGGCACGCTTTCAAAACTAGCAAACTACAACTCGGAAATTCTTTAATCACCAATATAAAGGTTTCCTGTTACACTGAAATGAAATGAAGTTCCGTGCTTCTTTACATAGCGTAGGGGAACGATGCGGGAGACTCGCACCGCTTTACTAGGCAAGGTCCTAATGGAGGTGGTTTGCCATTGCCTTCCTCCGACCGTGATGGGGATGAATGATGATGAAGACAGCACAACAACACCCAGTCATCTCGAGGCAGGAAAAATCCCTGACCCCGCCGGGAATCGAACACGGGATCCCGTACACACTACTGGCCATTAAAAGTGCTACGCCACGAAGATGACGTGCAACAGATGCAAACTTTAACCGACAGGAAGAAGATGCTGTGATATGCAAATGATTAGCTTTTCAGAGCATTCTCACAAGGTTGGCGCCGGTGGCGACACCTACAACGTGAGGACAAGAGGAAAGTTTCCAACCGATTTCTCATGCACAAACAATCGGTGGGTTCATGAGGGTAATACGGAACGCCGTGCTGGATCCCGACGGCCTCGTATCACTAGCAGTCGAGATGACAGGCATCTTATCCGCATGGCTGTAACGGATCGTGCAGCCACGTCTCGATCCCTGAGTCAACAGTCAACAACCTTCTGCACGAACAGTTCGACGACGTTTGCAGCAGCATGGGCTATCAGCTCGGAGACCATGGCTGCGCTTACCCATGACACTGCATCACAGACAGGAGCGCCTGCGATGGTGTACTCAACGACGAGCCTGGGTGCACGAATGGCAAAACGTCATTTTTTCGGATGAATCCAGGTTCTGTTTACAGCATCATGATGGTCGCATCCGTGTTTGGCGACATCGCGGTGAACGCACATTGGAAGCTTGTATTCGTCATCGTCATGCTGGCGTATCACTCGGCGTGATGGTATGTGATGCCATTGGTTACACGTCTCGGTCACCTCTTGTTCGCATTGACGACACTTTGAACTGTGGACGTTATATTTCAGATGTGTTACCACCCATGGCTCTACCCTTCATTAGATCCCTGCGAAACCCTACATTTCAGCAGGATCATGCACGACCGCATGTTGCAGGTCCTGTACGTGCCTTTCTGGATACAGAAAATGTTCGACTGCTTCCCTGGTCAGCACATTCTCCAGATCTCTCACCAATTGAAAACGTCTGGTCAATTGTGGCCAGCAACTGGCACGTCACAATACGCCAGTCGCTACTCTTGATGAACTGTGGTATCGTGTTGAAGTTGCATGGTCAGCTGTACCTGTACACGCCATCCAAGCTCTGTTTGATTCAATGCCCAGGTATATCAAGGCCGTTATTACGGCCAGAGGTGGTTGTTCTGGGTACTGATTTCTCAGGATCTATGCACTCAAACTGCGTGAAAATTTAATCACATGTCAGTTCTAGTATAATATATTTGTCCAATGAATAACCGTTTATCATCTGCATTTCTTCTTGGTGCAGCAATTTTAATGGTCAGTAGTGTATTTTATTACAACAAACCGTACCAATAAACAACTGGTTTTCGAAAGATCCTCAGTTTACTGGTGCTTTGAAACGGCATATATTCGTAAGATACAAGTCATAACATAAACCCACCATATATGGGATTCGACTGAAAGCCAATATGGCGCCTCTCGACTCCGTACTGAAGAGAGATAGCTTACGTGGGACTTAGGTGGCGTTCTTTCATCGCATTGGTCTACTTCAGACGAACGTTCAGAATATTTGTCATACTACGTATTGTTCAACACGTTCGGAAAGACACCCCAACATGCTTTTACAGGCTACGAAGTCAGAAACTGGATTATATGTCATTCATTCCCCACTTTCTGTTCTCTAAATTGCTGATTCTTTAATGACCCTTACAGAAACCTCTAAAACTAACAGGACCAACTACATTCTGTCATGATTCATCTTCCCTAGTTGGTGTATTACTTCCCGTCACTCACTTGGTCCCTCATCATTGTCAATGGCTCATAGAACAGGGGTAGCATAAAACATAACTGTAACAGTGTTACATTCGAAATAATGCTAAATGTAAAGAATTTTTCGTAATGCAGTAAGATATACTAGTACATGACAGTGGCCATAATACTCAGAAGTACAAAAATTCTACATTGCTATAAACAACAGGTACAGCGTTATATTATGTTAAACATTTATTTCACACATCTCAAAACACATTTTTTTTCCGTCTAGGACAATGCGTGATCTGGTGCATTTAGTTTGTGCATGTTGCATACGTTCACGGACAACCTTGACTGATTTATGACCCCCTGGGGATTAATTGATTTATAGCCCCCTGGGGATCATAAGTCCTTCTGAGATATCCCGCACCCCATTCCCCTCACCCTCCTCCTTCCCCACCCCTCTGGGAAATCCCCAAACCCTCCCCGTCACTGATACAAGCACACTTTTGATATCTAATTTATTAAGTAATTAATTAAATCTATGAATTAATTAAACCTCCCCTCTCATGGATAATCTCACAGCCGTCCCCTCCGCTTCACCCCTCCACCTGGAAATTCGCAGGAGAAAAACACAATCTGCGCTGGAGCAGAACGACCTCACGAAGCGAAATTGAAATCAGTGTCAATTACACATCAAAAGATAAACTGTTTATTTATGAAATTCAGTGTGCAGAGATAGCATCCCTCTTTTATTTGCCAGGAAAAGCTCATCATTCTCTGCTATTTATTTAATTATGGAAGATGCAGTTCTCGTAAAATGCATCGAAAAGAAGTAATTAAATACGTAAATGATCGCTTTTTTCCGATCGTTCAAGTAATACCGTCACGAAATCGACATCAATATGGCTCACCCTTCCAACGTACACTGGTTGCGTGTTACAATGGACCTCAACTTTCCCTGGGGTTTCAGAGAAGGCTGTAGAAGACCGCACTTGGTAAACTGAATGGTCGAAAAGTAAGTAGCTGTACTGATGATAGGATGATTGTGAACAGTATCTATTTGGGCTGACTCCAGCTACACATTGCAAAAACAAAATTGCCAATATCTGCCGAAACACCAGAGAAAATGCATTCCACGACTTTCAAAAGGATCATCTGATATATTCAAAGTTCTCATCTTCACATCTGCACATTTTTATGTGAAACTCGATTCCTCATCGACATGAGGGTAGATAAGGACGTTGTATTATACTTGGCCAACGGCCAAAACAGTATGAAAAAACTACAGACGATATTGGTATGACGTTTGTAAATAAGGTGTTGAGTTGGAAACACAGAATAAATATATTAAATATCGATTCTCCAATAAAAATATCTAAAAGGAAATTTTTGTAGTGTAGGAGGTGACAAGATTGATAATAATGTATAAATGTACCTGTACATAGCGTGTGGGGAAATTGCAGCCGGTTCGCGTGTGGATTACATTCACAACAAATCCTGACTGGGGAAAAACATCCTTCCCACCTGGAACCTTTTTCTGTTATATATTGATAAGTATCAGAAAGGATCCGTTGAAAGTTTTCCTTTGAATGTAAAGAATGACAGTGCTGAAAAAACTCTTACGTTATTTGATACAGAAATAGCTGAGTAAAACTCAACGTACTCAGACAGTTTTCTTTTTACTTATTCTGATCATCACTAAGCTGACACACACTATTTTAGCGCAATGCAATCTGGCTTTCAATAATTCCTACAAAAGAATAGCCCTGATTAACAATAACTTATACCCTTCATGAATCACTTACCTCACAAAAATCTTCGTTACTCGAACTAGTGCAATACAGCTAGCGCCAATACTGCCATCTAAATAAAATATTCAAACTGGTGAAGGTATTAACTACTGATAGGCATAGTTAGCAAATGAAAGATTTTGGTAGAGAACAAACAATGTATTTACCTTTCATCCAGTTTTACAAATTTCCTTTTTCTGACGGACACACGCCCAGATCATCCGCTCATAGTGACCTCTCAAAACTCTGGCATCTCTCTCCTCACATCCACCACTGCTGGCGGCTCATCTCCAACTGACCAACGCTACGCGCTGTTCACATCCAACTGCCCAGAGCTATACTAGCGAATGTTCCAACAATGAGTCCAACCAGCTACAGATTGTACACAGCGCAGTCAGCGATTTTCATACAGAGCGCTGCGTGGCGTTACCAACATAAAAACCTAGACAGCCTACTTACATCGTCTAATCCCATTAAAACAACTAAAATTTTAAATCCTGTCGCCTCCAAACAGTCATTATATAAAAATATTAGTAGAATATCGGTATGATGACGTCGTAATTAGTAATCTCCGTCTCTAAACTAACGCTGACGATAAGGTCCGGCCTGTTTCTAGCTACAAGGTCTAAGAAATTTGCATGTGAGCAGCCGAACTAACTGCTCAAAACAATTTTCGGAATTATATGTTCTCCATCAATGTCACTGTTATGTCCCTGCGTATTTGTTTGCTCTTGGCAACTTTTTGTGGGCTAACAGCAAATTATGCAGTTTATCATTCATTTCTGTAACTTTTTGAAAAATGCCGTAAATTTATTTTAATAATAAACCACCGTTTAGAGAATACACTTCATCGTTGTGTCCTGTTTTCTTGTACTTTCATTACAGACCTGGTAAAGAGTCACAAGTGTGTGTTATGTTTTGTAATTTTAAACACTCTCTGAATATATATTAAATATTAAAATAAATTCACAGCAGTTGTTAATATTTGCTTACACTTTTCTCAGTTGCTAACTTCTATTGCTTTTTGTCGTAAAGATAAGAAAATTTTCGTCTTTTGCACCTGCAATTTATTTTTGTATACCAGACATGTTTCTCCTATTTATGTTAGGCAAAAAAAAAAAATGGTTCAAATGGCTCTGGGCACTATGGGACTTAACATCTCAGGTCATCAGTCCCCTAGAACTTAAAACTACTTAAATCTAACTAACCTGAGGACATCACACACATCCATGCCCGAGGCAGGATTCGAACCTGCGACCATAGCGGTCGCGCGGTTCCAGACTGAAGCGCCTAGAACTGCTCGGCCGCACCGACTGGCCATGTTAGGCATCTTCAGTGATTTTCATTTTGTATCCTGTTCATGCAACCACTTGTTCTATGTGTGCTAAATACACATAGTACAGGTTTCCTCCAGTAAATATTTCTTTGCACCTAACCTATGCTGCATATGCTAACACTGCTTATTCACATGACTGACTGTCAGTCATGTGACTAAATACTGCAAGCATGTGCAGTCAGTGAAGTCAGGAGTGAAGTCAGTGAAGTCAGAGGAGTTAGAAATACAGAGAGAAGCAGGAGAGTAAATAGACAGCGCTAGGCAGAAATAGCTGCAGTAGTACGGCGTAGTTAATGGAATCATAGGCGAACACCAGGGGAACTCTTTGTGTCATTTAGTGGGTGCGGGCTGACTTAATACTCATAGTCTCATTTTAATGCAGACGGAATGGTGCTGGCCTTTCATCGTCTCTATAGTAAGACTAGGCGTCTTCCTGGCTACATCTCTTTCAAGGCAAGTAGAGCAAAGGCTGAAAATGTTTTCTGAATAAATTTGTAAGTCGCAAAAGACTTCTAGTTGAAGTTATTTCAAGTCAATTTTCAATCCTTACTTTCTGTAGTAAGAGATTTAACATTATAACAAGTTCAGTACTCCCTCTCATGTAGGCCAACCGTCGAAGACCATTCTCACGAAACCTGCCATTCAGTCTCGGGTGATACTCACTCTTGGGACGCGATAGTAAACTGAAGTTATGGGATACCTCCTAATATCATTGGCCCTGCATAGTACAGCCATTCGAGGTGGCATGGACTCAACAAGTCTTTAGAAGTCCCCTGCAGAAACTTCGCGTCACTTTATCTCTACAGTCGTCCGTAATTACAAAAGTGTTGTCAGCGCAGGATTTTGTGCACAAACTGACTTCTCAATAATGTCCCATAATTGTTCTTTAAGATTCTTGTCGAGCAATAACAATTGTCCACAATGTTTTTCAAACTAATCTCGAACAACTACGGTCCAGTGACATGGCGCATTGTCATTCATCAAAATTTCGTCGTTGTTTGGGAATACGAAGTGCATTTTTAATTTTATTTTATCGTATTGCTAGGCGCTCCCGTGGGGCAGACCGTTCACCGGGTGCTGGTCTTTCAATTTGACGCCACTTCCGCGACCTGCAGTCGATAACGATGATGACGAGGACGACACAACACCAAGTCCCTGGGCGGAGAAAATTTCCCGGCCTAGCCAGGAATCAAACCTGGGACCAGAGGATTGACAATCCGTCACGCTGACCATTCAGCTACCGGGGGTGGACGTGAAGTTCATGAATGGCTGCAAATGGTCTCCGAGTAGCCGAACATAACCATTCCAGTCAGTTATCGGTTCAGCTGGAACAGAGGACGCCGTCCATTCCATGTAAACGAAGCCCACACTACTAGGGAGCCACTACCACCTTGCACATTGCGTTGTTGAGAGCTTGTGCCGTCGGCTTCATGGAGCCTGTGCCACACCCGAACCCCAACATCAGCTCTTCCCAATAGAAATCTGGACTCATCTGACCAGGCCACGGTTTTCCAGCCGCCTAGCGCCTGACCGATATGGTCACGAGCCCAGGAGAGGCGCTGCAGACGATGTCGTGCTGCTAGCAAAGCCACTCGCGTCGGCCATCTACAGGCATAGACCATTAACGCAAATTTCGCCGCACTTTCCTACTGGATACGTTCGTCGTACGTCCCACATTGATTTCCGCGGTTATTCCGCGCAGTGTCGCTGTCATTTAGCGCTGACAACTCTACGTAAACGACTCTGCTCCCCGTCGTCAAATGAAGGCTGTCGGCCACTTCTTTGTGCGTGCTGATAGATAATGCCTGAAATTTGGTATTCTTGGCACACTCTTGACACTGTGGATCTCAGAATATTTAGATCCATAACGATATCCGAAATGGAATGTCCCACGCGTCTAGCTCCAACTACCATTCTGCGTTTAAAGTCTGTTAATTCCTGTCGTGCTGTCACATCCACTTCGAAAGCCTTCTCGCAAGAATCATCTGAGTACAAATGACAACTCCGGCAATGCACTGCCCTTTTATCCCTTCCACACATGATACTATTCCTATTTGTATATGTGCATATTGCTAACCCACGACTTTTTTCACCTGTGTATATAGACACAGAAGTATGCATACACTCACAATATGGTCATGTCCAACCGTTTCGTATACAGCGGAAATGTCGCGAGTTCTCTGTTACACCGGTGATCTCGCGTACTCGCTCTCCTTTCTACGCTCGTAATGCCCACGTGTACGCTGGGAAGCCTCAAGTCACTAGTTGTTTGATACATGAGCAGCAGCAGAAACTGGCGAGCATACTGAGACGGCGAGTTCGGAAATGACGTCATGTGAGTCGCTGGCGAGTTTAAAGTGAGTACCCGGAGCTCATTTCTGATTGCTGGTCCCTCATGCCAAAATACCCAGAAAATATCCTTGAACAAGTTCCGAAATATTGTCGGTTGAGTTCGGGTTCATACTGTAGTGTATTCCGAAGCCAGCAGACGATGCCACCGTCAAAACACAAGAGTCGTTCACGAACAGCAGCAAGTCGGGTAACGAAGCTATTCGCGGTAGAGCTCCTATGTAACAGATTGAATTATCCGCCATGTTTCCTCCAACTCTGTAGATTCAGCAATGTTTGCCTTGTGGCTGGTTAACCTACTCAATCAACTTTTTAGAATATTTCTTATAAAATATTTGATATCCCATTATGAAGTGTACTGAACAGTAATTAATATGCACAGAGATATAACAGAACAACTGAAATGTAATATTTACACGGCTATAGAAATGTGGGCTCGAAACTTGCGTGGCAGTTTGTAAATATTAGATGTAATGAGTTAAGAATTCGGCAACATTGTCATCAAATATGGGTGTTGCACGTTAACAACTTGTGCGTATTTATTAGGTTTTGCCTGTATATAGTTACACGCAAAACTGGTGTTTATTTTTTAATCATATGTAGGTACTTCAAGAAATGCCGCATTTTTATTGCACAGAGAAAGAAAATGTATAGCTTCACGTTACAGTGAAACGAATTTTTATTAATAGTTTCGTCTATCATTTAGCATTGGAGGGCAGCGTGGAGGGTAAAAATCGTAGAGGGAGACCAAGAGATGAGTACACTAAGCAGATTCAGAAGGATGTAGGTTGCAGTAGGTACTGGGAGATGAAGCAGCTTGCACAGGATAGAGTAGCATGGAGAGCTGCATCAAACCAGTCTCAGGACTGATGACAACAACAACAACATCATTTAACCAGTATTCATTTTGTGTCCTTCATGATAGGTTAGTACAATTCATTGAAGAAGTGACTGACTAATATCAAAAATAGTTTTGTAGATCTAGCTTCTATGTAGGTGTAACATCAGCAAATAACAAGAATTCTGGAACACCTGCCGCCAAAATGAACACACCAACTGTATCATAGAAGCACCCAAGCATTTCCCACGAATTTGAAGGTTAGGATACTTGTGCAGGTTCCCTCACAATGACCAGTCCGCTATAAAAATATCTTCATTATCATTCGTTCTAGCGTACCCGTGTAAGATACGGGGTTAAATTTATTCACTTTGTGTACGTATGTTTATGATAACGACGTATAAATGGTTGGTTGGTTGATTTGGGGGTGAGGAAGGATGGGGAAAGGAAGTCGGTCGTGCCCTTGTAAAGGAACCATCCCGGCATTTGCTTGAAGCAATTTAGGGAAATCACGGAACACTAAATCAGGATGGCCAGACGCGGGTTTGAACCCTCGTCCTCCAAAATGCGACTCCAGTGTGTTAACCACTGCACCACTTCGCTTAGTCGACGTATAAATACATCACAATAAATATTCCTCTCCACTTTACTACTTGCAAAAATATCTCAGGAAACGAATAATTTTGAAACAAACTGCTTCAGGGTAGTTTTCGACTGGGGAAAGAAACGCAGTTTTATACATATACTTGGTTTCATTTTTGTAACGTCTTTTATTGACATACACTTACAAACTATAATTGAGCGCTAGGTCCTCGTTCCCAGTTGTCTCTGTGGCAGTTTACGGCTTATCTTTGTCTTCGTTTGGGATCATTTGGCTCGGTTTCAAATAGTGTAGTTTATGGTTCAAATGGCTCTGAGCACTATGAGACTTAATATCTCAGGTCATCAGTCCCCTAGAACTCAGAACAACTTAAACGTAAGTAACCTAAGGACATCACACACATCCATGCACGAGGCAGGATTCGAACCTGCGATCGTAGCGGTTGCGCGGTTCCAGACTGAAGCGCATAGAACAGCTAGGCCACTCCAGCCGGCCTGTAGTTTATGACATAAGTTCATAGCTTGTAGAAAATAAACGCTAAATCACAGCTAGACTCAGTTTCTACTGCTTCTAACACACAATTCGACAAAACCCGACGTTTTAATTTCGCAGAAGGAGCATATGATTAGTGAAACTGAACAGTTCAAATTTCTAGGTGTTCAGATAGATATTAAACAGTGGTGAAAAGCTCACGTTCAGGATCTTGTTCAAAGACTTAATGCTGCCATTTTTACTATTCGAAAGATATTTCAAGTAAAGGATCGTTCGACACGACAATTAGTCAACTTTGCTTATCTTTATCCCCTTATGTCGTATGGCATTATATTTTGGGCTAACTCTTCCCGTTCTAAAAGGATATTTGTGGCCCAGAAACGGGCGGTTCGGGCAATAAGTAGTGTAAGTTCGCGAACCTCTTGTCGACCCCTGTTCACTAGTCTGGGTACTTTGACACTTGTCTCTCAATATGTATTCTTTACTTCGTTTCTTGTTAACAATATCAGCTTATTCCCAAGAATAAGCACCTTTCACTCAGTTGATAATCGACAGAAATCCAACCTACATTTGGATCGAACGTGCTTAACTCTTGTGCAGAACCTCGAGATGACGGGGTGTTTGTGTCGTCCTCATCATTTCACCATCATCCAGGAAAGTGGCGAAATTGGACTGAGCAAAGGTTGGGAAATTGTACGGGCGCTGATAATCGCCCAATTGAGCGCCCCACAAACCAAACATCATCATCATCATCATCATCATCATCTTCAGAAAGGTCTACAGTTCACTGCTGCAGCCATTTTCAGTAAGCTAGTAGGATAATTCAAAAATCTTAGGAGTAACCAGCGCGCTTTCAAATCGAAACTGAAGAGATTCGTTATGAGTCACTCCTATTCTGCTGAGGAGTTCCTAGAAAAATTAAGCTGATTCTTATGTTGTATTGTTGATTGCGTTTACTTAAACTTATGGCCTGACTTTTTTGGGTTCAAAACCATTTTATATACTATACTAGCTGTCGTCCCAAGTAGTCCGTTTCAGTTATGGCTATACGAACGTTTTATTTTTATCTGTTATTACTTTTATGTTGTAATTTCGTGTACTGACACGTTCCACGACCTTGGAGATTTGCTCCTCTATTTGGTCCTGCGGAACTTGACGTATATATAGATAAGTAATTCTAAACATGTGAAAATAATTATTGCAATAGTTACTGCAGTTCACAGGTGATAAGACATCCATATTTACGACGAATCCTTGAATACATTTCATTAGTAATCTCCACTCGCACTGTGACTCAAACGTAAACATGGACGAATACCCTATACTCTGGAGAAACTTCCGACAGTTCAGCTCGCGTTATACAGCGTCTTAACCCGTGGGTCCATTGCCGGCCTGGAGCGAGACATTCCAGCACAGCCCCGGCTGGCGACCGTGGCGCGAGCCGCGCCCAAGGCCCTCCGCCGCTGTACACGGCATGTAACGGGACCGCCGCTATCCCCGCACCGCTGCGGGCTGCCTGCCTGCCGCGCCGCGCAGCCGCCTCCGCCAAACCCGTCCACCCGTCTCAGACCGGCCGATCCACGTGTGGGAGCGGCACTCGCGCCGTCACTCCCTGCAGCGATACCCACCTACATCCGCACTCTGACGCTCTGAAGTCCACGGCAGAGGCTACCTCCCATTATAGTAGTTACCAGCGCTTTTTCCCCGTTGCACTCACGCGCGGAAGGCAGGAAGAAAGGTGCCTAAAGCTACGTTTTCCTGTTGTTGTTGTTGTGATCTTCACTCCAAAGACTGGTTTGATGCAGCTCTCCATCCTACTCTATCCTGTGCAAACCTCTTCATCTCCGATAACTACTGCAACCTATATCCTTCTGAATCTGCTTCGTGCATTCATCTCTTGGTCTCCATCTACGTTTTTTACCCTCCACGTTTACCTCCGATACTAAATTCGTGATCCCTTGATGACTCAAAATGTGTCCTACCAGCCGATCCCTTCTTCTGGTCCAATTGTGACACAAATTCCTCTTCTCCCTAATTCTGTTCAGTATCTCCTCATTAGTTACGCGATCTACACATCAAAACTTCAGCACTCTTCTATAGCACCAGTTTCAAACGCTTCTATTCTCTTCATACCTACACTGTTTATCGTCCATGGCCACGTTCCACGCAAATACTTGTAGTAAAGACTTTCTGACACTCAAATCTATACTGAATGTTAACAAACTTATCTTCTTCATAAACGCCTTACTTGCCATGGCCAGTCCACATTTTATATCCTCTCTACTTCGACCATCATCAGTTATTTTGCTACTCAAGTAGCACAACTCATCTTCTACTTTAAATGTCTCATTTCCTAGTCTAATTCTACATCTACATCTACATGATTACTCTGCAATTCACATTTAAGTGCTTGGCAGAGGGTTCATCGAACCACAATCCTACTATCTCTCTACCATTCCACTCCCGAACAGCGCGCGGGAAAAACGTACACCAAAACCTTTCTGTTCGAGCTCTGATTCTCTTATTTTATTTTGATGATCATTCCTACCTATGTAGGTTGGCTCAAGAAAATATTTTCGCATTCGGAAAAAAAAGTTGGTGATTGAAATTTCGTAAAAAGATCTAACCGCGACGAAAAACTTCTTTGTTTTAATGACTTCCACCCAACTCGCGTATCATATCTGCCACACTCTCTCCCCTATTACGTGATAATACAAAACGAACTGCCCTTTTTTGCACTCTTTCGATGTCCTCCGTCAATCCCACCTGGTAAGGATCCCACACCGCACAGCAGTATTCTAACAGAGGACGAACGAGTGTAATTTAAGCTGTCTCTTTAGTGGACTTGTTGCATCTTCTAAGTGTCCTGCCAATGAAACGCAACCTTTGGCTCGCCTTCTCCACAATATTATCTACATGGTCTTTCCAACTGACGTTGTTCGTAATTTTTGCACCCAGGTACTTAGTTGAATTGACAGCCTTGAGAACTGTACTATTTATCGACTAATCGAATTCCAACGGATTTCTTTTGGAATTCATGTGGATCAGTATCACCTGATTTAATTCGACTACATTCCATTATCCTTGTTTTGATTTTGTTGATGTTCATCTTATATCCTCCTTTCACGACACTGTCCATTTTCCTATCTGCGGGAAGCTGGCCGTTGTGGCCGAGCCGTTCTAGTTGCTTCAGTCCGGAACCGCGCTGCTGTTACAGTCGCAGGTTCGAATCCTGCCTCGGGCATGGATGTGTGTGACGTCCTTAGGCTAGTTAGATTTAAGTAGTTCTAAGTCTAGGGGACTGATGACCTCAGATGTTAAGTCCCATAGCGCTCAGAGCCATTTGAACCATTTGAACCTAGCTGCGAGAATTTCCCGCAAGGTGCTGCGTAAAACGTGTGTGAGGCCGCGCTCCCCACTGGCGCAATGCAAACAGACGGCCCTGCCTGCAGTAAATGTTTCCGTGAGTTTCTTTATAAATAACTATTCTGCTACCAGTCCCGATTTTCTTCTATTCATATTTTACACGACACGTTTCGGGAAATGATTCCCATTTTCAAATGTGTATTCTTTTCTACTACGCCAATTTTATGTAATTTTTTTCGAAGTGTTTGGTTCTGCTCCTTTTTTGTTTCTTAGTTAGTGGCGAAATTTGTAAGAACTTGTACCTACAGTTTTCTTATGGTACTTATGTTCAATGTCTCATACGTGTTAAACATAACTCACCACTTCCAGAGCACAGTAAACGTCGAGAATAACTTACATAAACAAGCAACCACAACGATTCCAGAATAAAATTTTCACTCTGCAGCGGAGTGTGCACTGATATGAAACTTCCTGGCAGATTAAAACTGTGTGCCGGACCTAAACTCGAACTCGGGACCTTTGCATTTCACGGGCAAGTGCTCTACTATCAGAGCTACCCAAGCACGACTCACAACCTATCCTCACACTTCAGTTGCGCCAGTACCTCGTCTCCCACCATCTCGGAAGCAACTCTTCTCTCCTAACTTCTCCTTACTACCATTTATCGAAGTTGGTTTAAAAAAAACTATCTGGCTGTGTTTTCATCTGACCAATCAGGGTCTCAATGTTAATCTTAAGCTTCGCCTACAAAACTTCTGTCTATCCAATGAGAAACGTTATACTTTTCGTAGTGGGGCAATGTTTTTTAAGTTTGCAACGTAACAGAGACGCTAAAAAGTCTCACACTAAAACTTGCAGCTGGTGTGGCCCTTTTTGTGTTATCGTAAGATCTATTCTGTTTTTCTGGAGGGCTCTAGCTTTTAATGGGCTGGGGGGGGGGGTCCTTCACGTAACAAAGACGCGAAAAAGTCTCACTAAAACTTGCAGCTGGCGTTGTCCTGGTGACGTGGGTGTCCAGTCCGTCCCTTATCGTAGGGCCTTCTAACTTAACACGGTTCTGCTCTCGGCTTCTGTTCTCGTTTCTCCCCTCGGAACTGCGTCTGTCTCACGGTGGGAAGGTATGAAATGCTTTTAGGCATTCTTGATGTTAGTCTGTGGTATTCCATTTGCTCACTCGTTACTCGTATTACTTTGGTTAATTTAATGTCACGATTTATTCGGAGCTATGTGACATACTACTGGATTTGCTTATCATGTCAGGGCTTTCATGGAAGGTGTTGGATTTGCCTGACACCTTACAAGTTTCAATTACAAAGATGTTTTTAAACGCAGTTGACAGAGACAATATTGCAGTCCCTCCATAGATATGCTTTTGTACAGAAGATATTTATCTTAACAATACGGATTATAATATGCTTACATCTGTTTCACAATGGTGCTTATTTCTATGTGGTACTACTTTTATTTAAGTATACTGTCGAAGCGCCTCAAGGAGTTCACCGATGCACTCTCCAGGCTTTTCGTTTAGCTTTTTGTGTTCTTATTTTCGGTAATGTGTATATAACTCAATTTGTTCTAACAAAATCATTTTACGTCTTTCATTTAGTCGATGGAGTACTTCGACATTTGGCTCTACTTTTCCCAATGGGTGTTCCGTATTGCGTACGTGTGTAGTTATTGCTGATGGAGTGTGTTTGTTGTGTGTGTAGGGTTTAATGTGCTCTGTGTACCTGGTGTTGAAATTCCAGTCTGTTTGTCCTAAGTAGAGCATTACAAACTGGCAACGGAACTGGGTGTTGGTAAAGCAACCATTTGTGATTGGAAGAAGAACCGAGTGAAGACTGAACAGTCCTGTGCAACGTTTTCGGGAAAAAACACTCGAAATTCTGCAGACTTTGAAACAGTCCTAGTACGTTGAAGTGGATCAAGCTCTTTTCCTTTGGTTTACGCAAGAAAGAGGAAGGGGAACTCCTCTGAGTGATGCACTGGTTCAGGAGAAGGCTGCTTACCTGAACAAGTTAATGGATGGTGATGAGTCTTTTCAATGTGAGTACGGGTTCGTTGGACAGATTCAAAAAAAACGTCATGGAATCTGTCAGCTAACAATTGCTGGAGAGAAGCTTTCTTCTGACCGTGATACAGCGAAGGAATACTTGGGTGAGTTTGAAAAAATGATAAGAGAGGGTAAGTATTCGCCACAAGAAATTTTTATAGCTGACGAAACTGGCCTTAATTTTACGGCAATGCCAACAAAAAGCCTGGCATCAAAAGCAGAAGACCATGCTGCTGGTTTTAAAATGTGCAAAATCTTGCGACTACCTGCTAGGCCTAGAGCTTTTGAAAACTGCAACATGAAGTCCCTGCCCGTATACTACTGCAACCAGAAAAATACCATGGATGGATGGTAAGCTGTTCAAAGAATGGTTTCACGGCCAGTTTGTTTCCTGAGTTCGACGGTTTCCTAAAGAAAATCATTTGTCTCCCCGTCCAATCCTTTTGATTGATAACGTGCCATCCCACCCCAGCACTGAGGAATTATATGATGGAGAAATTGTGGCGAAGTTTTTGCTGCCGAATGTTACAGCACTTCAACAGCCGATGTACCAGGGTGTACTGCAAACTTTAAAACTGATTTACATAAAACAACTTTTAAGAATAGTGATCCAAGACTGTAGCATTCCTTTAGTGAACAAAATAAAAAAGACCAATGTGAAGGATGTTGCTTATTGGACCGCTGAGGCATGGCAGAATATTTCAGAAAATACTCTGAGAAAATCGTGGAGAAAACTGTGGACATCTCTTGAATTTCAGGACAACCTAGTTGCAAATGAAACGGTAAATGTACTACAAATCTTGCAGACAATCCCTGGATGTGAAGAAGCTAGTCAAGGATACGTAGATGAGTGGATGGCAGCAGATGGGGCATGTGTGGAGGAAGAAGCTAGTCAAGGATACGTAGATGAGTGGATGGCAGCAGATGGGGCATGTGTGGAGAACCTTACTGACGCTGATTTAGTTGCTGCTGTGACGGAAGTGACAATGAGCCTGAAAGCGACAAAGGAGAGCTGGTGCCACACAGTGATGCAGCAGAAGCCCTTGACCTCGAGCTACGTTATTTGGAGCAACAGCCCATTGTTACAACGGCTGATTTGATGTTTATGAGACGATGGCGAAACTATGCGTCTTATATCAGACTGTCTTCATTGCGCCAAAACACAATGACTTTTTGTCATCTAAAAAGTAGGGATAAATTATCCTCTGTATTTTAGTAAGGTTGACAGCTTTTCTTTCATTGTTATGCATTGTTTAAACCCAATGTTTTCTTTCCACTTTTTCTAATACATGTTTACTGTACTGTGTAATTTAAAATAATGTGGTGTGTATGTACAGCACTTTACGCACGTTTTTCCATACTTAGACCAACATTTTTCATGTTCGGATTAACCGAACGTTCGGATTACCGGGGTTCCGATTAGCGGGACTCTGCTGTACTTTCGGAGTTTCAAAATTAACAGTTTTTTAGATCGGTCACTGCGCTGCGTGTCTCGCCTTTGCTGCCTGCGCTACTGCTGTCGCGCCGGACTGAACCGCGTCTTCACAGAGGACGTGGCAACTAACGTTGACGTGGACGCGAACGGGACATCCGACCTCACGAGAGATAGCGCTGTCGGCACACGGGGCAGATGACTAATGTGATTTGCGCGGCAATTCTTGGCTTTATTTGGCTCGCAAACCACACAGTTTCTTTACGTAAATGGACGCGTGTAAAATAGTTGCGTTATCTCACTTAATGATTGTCGAAGAACAGCGGAAAAATTGCGAAAAAGATTCTGCACTCGAAGATGGCCTGAACAGCGAACTGAGGATACGGTAACACTGGGTGATGGTGTACAACGATCTGAGATACATACTAGTAGAAATCATTCGTTATCTCAAATGAATTTTCATCACAATTTCGGCTTTAAATTGAATATAGTTAAGGTATAGGGTGTCAGTTTGCGCATGTGTAACATCCAAATTCTCGCTGTTGCACAGACTATCAATACGCTGAAAATAACGTACTTTATTTGTAGATTTCAAGATAGAGATTCGTGTCGCGATTTCATTTGAATGGAAGAGGAGATATTTTTACGAAGCTGCTCACCAAAGCTGAAAAAAGATATTTATCGGCAAGATACAAACATGTGCGAGTCCCTAAACCCAGAGACAGATATATTACTCGCGCAAACGAAGTTGACACTCGGCGCACTAGCTGATGGGAGCGACTGTAAATGGGAAATGTCTTTACAGTCGCTCCCATCATCCACCGTGCCGTGTGTCAACTTTGTTTGCTCGTACAATATTTTACACATAAAGTTTCATAACAGCAAAAACTTCCAGTGTGTAACTTGTGTTTACTTTCATAGACCGTCAGTCACGTTTTGTGGCTGCTGAGGAAGCATTCGAATCGTTGGCCTTTGAAACAAGAATTGCAGCGGATACATTGTTTATAATAAGTAATATTGATTTTTGAGATGATACCTGCATTAAGCGAAAGAGAAAGACCAAGAATCGTTTAGAAAATAGAAAGTGAAAAGAAACTGGGACGGACGTGCACGCAAATTTATGATCTTTCTTCTTTCAGCCTCATAACTTATGACGCTATCAACTGCGCTACAGTTTCGACAACAGAGCCAGCTCTCAGTAAATAGCATACACTGTACAAAGACTGTCTCTAAAAACGTCGTTGTTTGATATGTAATACATAAATTGTACAAAAAAGACGTGATATTGATAGATTATCATTGTGCCGTAGAATTAAAGCGATACACTTTCGTAACAAGCAAGTTTTATCACTAAACTATCAACTACAGAAAGCCTTTCAAATGGCTCAAATGTCTCTGAGCACTATGGGACTTGAAATCTTAGGTCATCAGTCCCCTAGAACATAGAACTACTTAAACCTAACTAACCTAAGGACATCACACACATCCATGCCCAAGGCAGGATTCGAACCTGCGACAGCAGCAGCAGCGCGTTTCTAGCACCGTTCGGCCACAGCGGCAGGCTCAAAGCCTTTCCCAATCGATATGTGGATTTTTGTCATTTTATTATAACATATGGTAGCTCAAAGCATGCGTTTGCGAGAGATACTCTGTTTTCTTATAATAGCTTATATTCATATTACTTACTGTATGAGAAAGAAAAACCCACAAGATACGATGTTTAACGCTATAAAATATGGCGGCGTCCATGGTCTGATTGTAACGTAAAATGATGTCACATCTCATTGGCAAAGTTCCTCTCCAAGAGGCAAACCTCTGACATGTTGTTGTTGTGGTCTTCAGTCCTGAGACTGGTTTGATGCAGCTCTCCACGCTACCCTATCCTGTGCAAGCTTCTTCATCTCCCAGTACTTACTGCAACCTACATCCTTCTGAATCTGCTTAGTGTAATCATCTCTTGGTCTCCCTCTACGATTTTTACCATCCACGCTGCCCTCCAATACTAAATTGGTGATCCCTCGATGTCTCAGAATATGTCCTACCAACCGATCACTTCTTCTAGTCAAGTTGTGCCACAGACTCCTCTTCTCCCCAATTCTGTTCAATACCCCCCCCCCCCCCCCTTTAGTTATGTGATCTACCCATCTAATCTTCAGCATTCTTCTGTAGCACCACATTTTGAAAGCTTCTATTCTCTTCTTGTCCAAACTATTTATCGTACACGTTTCACTTCCATACATGGCTACACTCCATACGAATACTTTCAGAAACGACTTCCTGACACTTAAATCTGTAACCGATGTAAACAAATTTTTCTTCTTCAGAAACGCTTTCCTTGCCTTTGCCAGTCTAGATTTTATAGCCTCTCTACTTCGACCATCATCAGTTATTTTGCTCCCCATATAGCAAAACTCCTGTACTACTTCAAGTATCTCATTTCCTAACCAAATTCCCTCAGCATCACCCGACTTCATTCGACTACATTCCATTATCCTCGTTTTGCTTTTGTTGATGTTCATCTTATACGCTCGTTTTAAGACACTGTCCACTCCGTTCAACTGCTCTTCCAAGTCCTTTGCTGTCTCTGACAGAATTACAATGTCATCGGCAAATCTCAAAGTTTTTATTTCTTCTCCGTGGATTTTAATACCTACACCGACCTTTTGTTTTGTTTCCTTTTTTGCTTGCTCAATATGCAGATTGAATAACACCGGGGATAGGCTACAACCCTATCTCACTCCCTTCCCAACCACTGCTTCCCTTTCATACCCCTCGACTCTTACAACTGCCATCTGGTTTCTGTACAAATTGTAAATAGCCTTCCGCCCCCTGTATTTTACCCCGGCCACCTTCAGAATTTGAATGAGAGTATTCCAATCAACATTGTAAAAAGCTTTCTCTAAGTCTACAAATGCTAGAAACGTAGGACTGCCTTTCCTTAATCTTTCTTCTAACATAAGTCGTAAGGTCAGTATTGCCTCACGTGTTCCAACATTTCTACGGAATCCAAATTGCTCTTCCCCTAGGTTGGCTTCTATCAGTTTTTCCATTCGTCTGTAAAGAATTCGCGTTAGTATTTTGCAGCTGTGAATTATTAAACTGATAGTTCGGTAACTTTCACATATGTCAACACCTGATTTCTTTGGGATTGGAATTATTATATTCTTAATGAAGTTTGAGGGTATTTCGCCTGTCTCATACATCTTGCTCACCAGATGGTAGAGTTTTGTCAGGACTGGCTCTCCCAAGGCTGTCAGTAGTTCTAATGGAATTATGCCTACTCTGGTAGCCTTGTTTTGACTCAGGTCTTTCAGTGCTCTTCTCGCAGTATCATATCTCCCATTTCATCTTCATCTACATCCTCTTCCATTTCCATAATAGTGCCCTCAAGTACATCGCCCTTGTATAGACCCTCTATATACTCCTTCCACCTTTCTGCTTTCCCTTCTTTGCTTAGAACTGGGTTTCCATCAAAGCTCTTGATATTCATGCAAGTGGTTCTCCTTTCTCCTAAGGTCTCTTTAATTTTCCTGTAGGCTGTATCTATCTTGCCCCTAGTGAGATAAGCCTCTAAATGCTTACATTTGTCCTCTAGCCATCCCTGCTTAGCCATTTTGCACTTCCTGTCGATCTCATTTTTGAGACGTTTGTATTCCTTTTTGCCTGCTTCATTTACTGCATTTTTATATTTTCTCCCTTCATCAGTTAAGTTCAATATTTTCTTCTGTTACCCAAGGGTTTCTACTAGCCCTCGTCTTTTTACCTATTTGATCTTCTGCTGCCTTCACTATTTCATCCCTCAAAGCTACCCATTCTTGTTCTACTGTATTTCTTTCCCCCATCCCTGTCAACTGTTCCCTTATGCTCTCCCTGAAACTCTTTACAACCTCTGGTTCTTTCAGTTTATCCAGGTCCCATCTCCTTAAAATCCCACCTTTTTGCAGTTTCTTCAGTTTTAATCTACAGTTCATAACCAATAAATTGTGGTCAGAGTCCACATCTGCCCCTGGAAATGTGTTACAATTTAAAAACTGGTCCTAAATCTCTGTCTTACCATTATATAATCTATCTGATACCTTTTAGTATCTGCAGGGTTCTTCCATGTATACAAACTTCTTTCATGTTCTTGAACCAAGTGTTAGTTGTGGTTAAGATATGCTCTGTGCAAAAATCTACCAGGCGGCTTCCTCTTTCATTTCTTAGTCCCAATCCATATTCACCTACTATGTTTCCTTCTCTCCCTTTTCCTACTCTCGAATTCCTGTCACCCATGACTATCAAATTTTCGTCTCCCTTCACTACCTGAATAATGTCTTTTATTTTATCATACATTTCATCAATTCCTTCGTCATCTGCAGAGCTAGTTGGCATATAAACTTGTACTACTGTAGTAGGTGTGAGCTTCGTGTCTATCTTGACCACAATAATACGTTCACTATGCTGTTTGTAGTACTCCTATTTTTTTATTCATTATTAAACCTCTTCCTGCATTACCCCTATTTGATTTTGTATTTATAACCCTGTATTCACCTGACCAAAAGTCTTGTTCCTCCTGCCACCGAACTTCACTAATTCCCACTATATCTAACTTTAACCTATCCATTTGCCTTTTTAAATTTTCTAACCTACCTGCCCGATTAAGGGATCTGACATTCCACACTCCGATCCGTAGAACGCCACTTTTCTTTCTCCTGATAACGACGTCCTCTTGAGTAGTCGCCGTCCGGAGATCCGAATGGGTGACTATTTTACCTCCGGAATATTTTACCCAAGAGGACGCCATCATCATTTAACCATACAGTAAATCTGCATGCCTTCGGGAAAAATTACGGCCGTAGTTTCCCCTTGCTTTCAGCCGTTCGCAGTACCAGCACAACAAGGCCGTTTTGGTTAGTGTTACAAGGCCAGATCAGTCAATCATCCAGACTGTTGCCCCCGCAACTACTGAAAAGGCTGCTGCCCCTCTTCAGGAACCACACGTTTGTCTGGCCTCTGCGTTGTGGTTGCACCTACGGTACGGCTATCTGTATCGTTGAGGCACGCAAGCCTCCCCACGAACGGCAAGTTCCATGGCTCATGGGGGGGGGCGGGGGGCGACCTCTGACATACCAGATTGTTTATTTCACGCTCCGCAGTATAGTAGAACGTAGAATTCCTCACTGTGACGTCACCATCTCTTCGTCTATCTGTGTTTTCACGTCCCGTGAGAGACTAGATTTTAAGGGAGCCATTTGTAGAGGACTCTAGTATATTCCTAGACTCGTCATATAAAGTTGGTTCTTGAGACACTCTAAGTAGGCTTCTCGAGACAGCTTGCATCTATTGACAAGGGTATACCAGTTCAGTTTCTTCGGCATTTGCCTGATACTCTGTCATGAGTCAAAACAAACGTGTTTTCATTCGTGCTGCCCTTTACTGTAATCTTCCAATATCCCTTGCTAATCCTATATGCTTCTGGTCCCACGAGCGTTTGGTAAGCAATCTCCTTTACAAATGGATTGCATTTCCCTTGTATTCTATCAATGCACCACAGGCTATCACCAGCTTTTCCGACGACTGAGCTTATATGATCGTTTCATTCCATAGACCTACAATCTGTAACGCCTATGTATTTACGTGATTTTACAGATTCCAATTGTAACTAATTGATATTTTAGCCACAGTTTCGTCTTTTTAAGTGCACGGTTTTTCCATTGCTGATCATTTAAAGCGAGTTCCCAATCTTTTCACTATTTTGAAATCTTATCAAGATCTGATTGGGTATTGTGCAACTTTTTTCTAGCATTATTTTATATCAGAAAATAGCACTATCGAGACAAGTCTTTGATTACTATTAACGTTGTACGCAAGGTGACCAATGCATGGCATGAACAGCAAGTGCCCAACACACTTACTTGCGGCACACCTGAAGTTACTTCAACGTCTGGTGATGATTCTCCTTACCATGAAAACTTCAATCCAATCACAAATTTCCCATGATACTTCATAGATCGTGATCTCGATAATAAGTATGGTACACAAATAAAAATTCGTCGTTCGTAGTGGTCTGTTTTTCGATGATTGAGACTTATTCACAAACAAATACGGGGTGTTCAAAAAGTCTCTCCGCAGTGCCGTATGATTGTTCGCCTGCCTGGGTTCTTCCCTTCAAGTGGACTCTCCCAACATTCCACTGTTTAGTTTATCTCAGCCAGCGTCATTAGTATCGTTGGTGTGTGTCGTTACGTGTCGACGAGAACGTTTAAGTTTAGTTTCTTTGTTTGTTTATTTCGTTTTTGTCACTGTTAAAATGATAACCATTGAAGAACGTGTGTGTTTAGTCGAACAAGCGTTTAGAGCTGGCGGTAAATACACAGTTTCAGTTCGTCAAACATTTAATTCAGTTTTTCAGGAGACAACACTCCCACAACGTGATACCGTGCGAGATTTGATTACCAAATTTCGAAGTACGGGTTCAGTGACAGATGCACCGAGAAGTGGTCGTCCTGTCGTTTTGTCTGACGATAAACTACCCGATGTTTCCAATAAAATGTCCACGAGTCCGAACAAGTCAATAAGAAAACTCGCCTAGGAAATCGATGTTAGTGCCGGAACGGCCCACACAGCTGTAAGGAAAAAATTAGCACTTTTCCCACACAAAGTGACAGTCGTGCGAGAACTGAAAAATACTGATCATGGCAAGAGACTGCATTATTGTCAATGGTTCAAAAATTTCGTTCAACAAAATGGAAGGGATATTCTTCATGAAACGTTTTTCACTGATGAGGCGCGGTTTCATTTATCCGGGTACAAGAACTCGCAAAATTCTCGTATGTGGAGTACTGCAAATCCATTGTGTAATCATGAGGAACCACTTCATTCTGTGAAAACTGGAGTTTGGATTGCAATTTCTAGACGTCGGATTGAGGGTCCCTTATTTTTCAACGAAACAATAAATGCACAATGATACTGCAGTGATAATCTGTATGCATTCATAGGAGAACTTGTGTTAAGTGAAATACTGAACGGTTATTTTCAACAAGGTGGTACAGCCACGCATACAACTCGCGTTTCAATGTCACTGCTTGCTGATGTTTTTGGTGATCGCATAATTTCACAGGGACTTTGGCTTCCACGATCGCCTGACCTAACACCACCTGACTTTTTCTTCTAGGCTGCAGGGAAGGTAACTCTCTATAAAAACCTTCCAAACTCCGTCGATGAATTGAAAACTGCAATATCCACTTTCACTGCTTCTGTTACAGAAGAAATGTTACAGCTTGTGTTTGGAAACATGATTAGACGAATTGAACTGTGTATTCAACAACATGGGGGGGGGGGGGGGGGGGGGGTGGACACTTTCAACATTTAATGTGAAAATTTGTAATTAAAAATTAATATCGATAAATTAATAACTTGTTTTTCACTGAGTTTCATTTCGGTATATTCACTGCGGCATAGGGCACGCGCGGCTAACAATCATACGGCACTGCGGAGAGATTTTTTGAACACCCCGTATTACGGACTTTCTCATTCTTCCGCTCTTATATTCTTCAAATGTGCGTGCAAGAATGAGTGTTCGGGCGTTTGTATGTCTTGTAAGCTCCCTTTAATAATTTATCTGTAAATGAAAAACTGTGTCCCTGAGACAGAACTTTAAACTTTGTGAAATACTGGATTTTAAATAATGAAACTAAGCTATTTAAATGCCAAAAGTAACTATTATGTGTTCAGTGAAATTATGAAAGTTGCTTGATATGATTTCTGAATTGAAATGTCCACAAAAATAAAATGCTGTTTTACTCAAAAAAGTAACAGTTTGAATTACCTACACTGTTCGCTGTAATTTAATCTGCTTGCTCAGCACAACACCTGACAATTCGGACTACAACCTGCTCCTCATAAGAACGCAAAGTGAGATCTGCTCTCAAATAAAAGTAACTTACCTCATGCTCAGCGTGTTGTTTTGCGTCTGGTGTCTCACTTTCTCGAAACCAAACAGAAATCAGCAAATGCAGCAGCTAAAGCAAAGATATACTTCTCCCTAAAAAAAATTGCTTTTTGCTTGACAGAAATAATCTGTGGCTTCGTGTGGCGTAGGATGAAGTCACATACGACAAAATGATCGAAACTTTACTAAGAGTGATGGAGAAGGATTTTATTATAAAGAAAGCCTTTCTTGAAAAATTAAACTCCAGTTATTGTCAAAAACGTCTCTACAACATAATAAGTCCCTAACAACTATGATATTGTCTGAACACAAAAATTACAGACATTCCAACCAACTGCTTTATTTGTGACATAATGAAAACAGAGATAAAGTTAACACTAATCAAGAATGTTATTAGTTATCTGATGGACAAAGATTTCTTTCAATCAACAATTCTGGTACATAAACATTTTTTTCTTGTGTATGCATTGGCTACCTTGAAACATTCCCACAAAAAGTATTCTCCATTAACAGAATAAATAATATATGTTGAGAAACAAGTTTTCATCTTGGTAATGAAGTACTGTATTACAGATAATTTCTCTCAGATTGACAAATATTAATTCTCCTTCTCTAAAAACTCAACTGCTCGCTACTGTTCCTCTAATACAAACGCGCCACCGCTGCCCAAGTAACAGGCGAACAAGCGAACCACACAGTCAAGGATCTTACAAGGTGACAATTGTTGAAACATATCAAATAAAATCATCATAACCTCTGAACAGTTTGCGTTAGAACGTTCAAACGCCTTGTTGCTGTCAGCCGTTTGCACGTGAAAATGACACTGTACAGTGTGTCAGAGCGTGCAGCGCTTCTGAAGGCCTACTATGTAAGCACTAACAAAAACATGGTTCAAATGGCTCTGAGCACTATGGGACTTAACATCTGTGGTCATCAGTCCCCTAGAACTTAGAACTACTTAAACCTAACTAACGTAAGGACATCACACACATCCATGCCCGAGGCAGGATTCGAACCTGCGACCGTAGCGCTCACACGGTTACAGACTGAAGCGCCTAGAACCGCACGGCCACACCGGCCGGCGAGCACTAACAGTTTGCAAGTTTGAGATAAAGGGTAGTGTTCGTGATGAAAGTGTTGGCAATTTCGGTCGTGCAAAAAGGGTGAAAATGCCTGAAAACATCTAGAAAACACGTGCTGTGTTTCAAACCAACAGCAGGAAATGGATCAGATGAGCTGCACAAGACAAATTGTTGTTGAAGGCGTGCATCTATTCCCGTACAAATTTCAAACTCATCAGCCCTTAAGCCCCAGGACAAGGAACAGCGGTTGTGTTTCGCCAACACTAGCGTCCATAGAATTGACGAACATGACTTTGACGTGAACATGGTTTGGTTTAGTGACTTGGCCCACTTTCATTCGGATGGATTCGTCAATAAGCAAAATTGGCTCATTTGGGGAACTGAGAATCTGCATTCCGCGATCGAGAAGTCTCTTTTCCCTCAACGTGCAACTAACTGTGTGGGTGAGAAATGTCCAGTCACAGAATAATTGGTGTAATATTCCTTGATGGCATGGTGACTAGCGAACAGTACGTGAAGGTTATAAAAGATGATTTGATCCCCATTACCCACAGTGACCATGATTTGGACAAGATACGGTTCATGCAAGACGTAGCTCGACCCCATCGAAGCAGGGCAGCGTTTGAGTTTCTGGAGGAGCACTTTGGGGACCGCATTCTGCCCCAGAGATACCCAGAGGCCACTGGCATGGGCCTCGATTGGCCGCCATATTCTCCAGATCTGAACACATGCGACTGCTTTTTGTGAGGCTATATTAAAGAGAAGGTGTATAGCAATGATCCTAAAATCATTGCTGAGCTGAAAACAGCCGTTCAGGAGGTCATCAACAGCATCGATGTTCCGACACCTCAGCGGGTCATGCAGAAATTCGCTATTCGTCTGCGCCACATCATCGCCAAGGATGGCAGGCATAACTAACATGTCCTAACCTAGATCCGAATATCTGTAATGATGTTTACATGTTGAATAAAGTGTGTGCACGCCGTAGTTTCTAAGTAATTTACGTTTTTTTTCATATAGTTCAATAGTTGTCACCCTGTATACACTACTTCTGCAGCACGCTCATTCAGCTTTGTCCCAGTATAGTAAAGGTGAATTATTTACAATGGCAGGAAACATATGAAAACATTAAAGTGCGTGTGTTTATGTGTTGTTGCGGCTTCGGTTTAAACAAAGTGATAATCGTACCCTGATCTCTTATGTCCATATAATTTGAATTATTATAGTCTGTCTCAGATGAACCACCCCTGCAGAGGGCTTATAATCAAAATTCTCTGGAAAAGTCAATTTATTAGAATAAAAATTATAGTTGGGACCCTAGAATTCACATCTGACTGCTTTTAATGATAACAAATGACTCTGAGCACTATGGGACTCAACTGCTGTGGTCATTAGTCCCCTAGAACTAGAACTACTTAAACCTAACTAACCTAAGGACATCACACACATCCATGCCCAAGGCAGGATTCGAACCTGCGACCGTAGCAGTCGCACGGTTCCGGACTGCGCGCCTAGAACCGCGAGACCACCGCGGCCGGCTTAATGATAACAAATACACATCAATGGTTCCTGGTATAGTTATAAAATTTTTCTCTGCTACAGCATCGAGATATGGATTCCGCATAGTTATGGGAATAACCGAGTGAAAATAGTCGTTTCAGTGGGTAGTCCGAAAACAGCCGACTCATCCGGTTGAGGTTTACGTATCGGTTGAATTATTCATTCAGTCTTTTGAGTGAAAGTAGTCTTCAGGAGCCACCAAATGAAGACAGTAGATTCAGTCGACTGTAGCTTTATATATCTGCACCTACATGGATACTCTGCGAGTCACACTTAAGTGCCTGGCAGAGAGTTCATCAAACCACCTTCACAATAATCCTCTGTTATTGCACACTCAAAACAGCACACGGAAAAAACAAACACATAAAGCTTCCCGTGAGAGCTCTGATTTCCCTTATTTTATTATGACCATTGTTTCTTCGTATGTAGATCGACATCAAAAATATATTTTCGCATTCGGCGGAGAAAGTTAGTGATTGAAATTTCATATGAAGATACCGTCACAATGAAAAACGCTCTTTGTTTTAATGTTGTCCACCTCAAATCCTGTATAATGTCCGTGACACGCCCCCGCCTGTTTCGGGATAACAAAAGACGTACTGCTCTTCTTTGAACTTTCTCGATATACTCCATTAATCGTATCTGGTAAGATCGCACATCGCGCAGCAGTACTCCAAAAGCCGACGTACAAGCGCAGTGTAGGCAGTGTCTCTAGTAGAACTGTTGCATCTTCCAAATGTTCTGCCAATAAATCGCAGTGCTTTGTTCACCTTCCACATAACATTTTCTAAGTGTTCTTTCTAATGTACGTTGTCCGTAATTGCAATTCCTAAGTATTTAGTTGAATTAACTGCTTTTAGGATTGATTTATCGTGTAACCAAAGTTTAACGGTTTCCTGCTAGCACTCATGCGGATGAACTTCCATTTTCATTATTTAGGGTCGATTGCCCATTTTCGCACCATACAGATATATTCAGAAGTGATTATAATTTCCTATTTTCTGCCCGACCCAAACATATGATTAACCAAAATATAACAGATGGCCTGTTTATTCATTTGAGAGAAATCAGTCTGCAGAAACAGATGAATGAAAACTATTCAGTCAGTTGTAGTTTTACGTATCCGTATGATTAATGTTCATTCAGTCACCAGCCTGTGGGAGCAACTGAATGAAAAAGGTGTCCTGTAAACTGCATCCATGCACACAGTGAAATAAATTTGCACACAAAAAAGATCGAGGAAGGGTCCAGTAATCCCCCCTCCCCCAACACAGCCTTCCTTCAAGTGGTGTGGCACGGTCACTTATTACAAAGACTGTGCTGGTAAAGCGGACTGGAGATGCTCGAACAAAAATTGTAATGTCTAAATTTTATCATTTGGAAGTGATTATAATTTTTTTAATTTTCTGTCGGACTCAATAATAGCACAGTCCGCATTATGACCATCGACCTACTATTCATAAAAACATGTCCAGGCGATAGCAGTGTCACATGATGAGAAATGACTGCTAGTCAGACATGTGCACAGGTCATGTAATATCAACTTGAAGTGAAACCACGCCCAGGCGCATGAGATTGGGCAGCCCTCCTCATTACAAATGTCGAACATTGTAGGCTGGACATACTGGTAAAACAGGATGGATGGCGAACTGTGGCAGAACTAAAATCAAACTCTAATGTCGGGCAGAGTACAATTGTGCCTGAACACACAGTGCTCCGAACTCTCCTAATAAAGGGCCTCCGCAACCATCGACCCATGGATGTGCCAATGTTAACACCACACTATTAACAACATTGGTAACTTTGACTGAAATACGCATGTGACAATCGACACTGGATGTTGATGCATTGGCAGAGCGTTGCATGGTTTGATGAATCCCTACACCTTCTTTATCATCCTGATGGAAGGGCGTGAAACCGCTCCTTGACACATGTACTGCGGCATGGCGACAAGCTCACGGAGGCTCCATGATGCTCTGGGGAACATTCACGTGGGCATCCACGCGTCCAGTGGAGCTTATGCAAGGCACCATGATGTCAAAGGAGTATTGTATACAGGTCACGGACTACGTACATCCCTTCATGTCCAAGATGTTTCCCGATGGCAGTGGCATTCTTAGCAAGAAAATGCGCCATTTCACAAGGCCAGGAGTGTGATGAAGTGGTTCGAGAAACACAGTGGCGAGTTTCAATTGATGTGCTGCCGCCTACCCCACTTTCCAGATCTGAACCCGACTGAATACATCTAGGATGTGACTGAACATGGCTACAGAGCTCATTGCTCCCCTCTCCGGTATTTCCGGGAATTAGGTGACTTTTATGTGCAGATGTGGTGCCAGCTCCCTCCAGTGACCTCCCAAAGTCTCATTGCTTCCATGCCACGATGCGTCACTGCTGTTATCTGTGCCGAAGGTTGACATACCAGATATAAATATAATGTCTGGCTGATTAGTGTGTATATAGACTGAGGTGACAAAAGTCATGGGATAGCGAAATGCACACATTGAGCGGCGGTAGAGACGTGTACACAAGCTACAAAAGGGCGATGCATTGAAGAAGCTGTCATTCGCACTCAGGTCCTTCGGGTGAAAAGGTTTTCGATACGATTACGGCCTTATGACGGGAATTAACAGACTTTGAACGTGGAATATTAATTGGACCAAGAGGCATGGGACATTCATTTGGGAAGAGTCAAGAGTGAACTGACAATACAAAATTGCAGGAATTGCCCCTCACCATGGACAATGCAGCGACCAACGGCCTTCACTTAACGATCAAGAAAAGTGGCGTTCACGTACAATTGTCTGTCCAAACAGACAAGCAACGCTGCGTGAAGTAATATGGGACGTATGACGGACATATCCATTAGTTCAGTGTGGCGAAATCTGGTGTTAATGGGCTATGGCAGCAGACAACCAAAGCGAATGCCTTTACTGACAGCACATGTTGCCTGCAGCACCTCTCCTTGACTCGTGACGGTGTCGGCTGGACCCTAGATGAATGGAAAACCGTGACGTGGTCAAATGAGTCCTGAATTCAGTTGGTAAGAGCTGATGGTAGGGTTCGTGTGCGGTACAGACACCATGGAGCCACGGAACCAAGTTGTCAACAAGGTGCTGTGGTAGCTGGTGCGGGCTCCAGAATGGCGTGGGCTGTTTACTTGGAATATATTGGGTTTTCTGGTCCAAATGAAATGATCATTGATTGTAAAAAGTTATGTTTGGCTACTTGGAGACCTTATGCAGGCATTTATGGACTTCATGTCCCCAAGTGACGACTGAATTTTTATGGATGACAATGTGCCATGTCACTGGGCCAAAACTGTTCACGATTGGTTTGAAGAACATTGTGGACAATTCGAGCCTGTTTAGCATTATTATGGTACATGCCATTAGAACCTCCTATTAAGACAACAACATCATTTTTTGTCAGTGTCTCCAATAGTTTACTGCAGTCCTTTGTTACTTCGTAATGAGGTGCACCTGGTTTTATGAAAGATGGTACATTAATGTTCATTTCACTAAGTGTCTTCGAAATATTTCGACCATGACTATCAGCTTAAACTAGCAGTTTTCTGTCTTTATAACTCATGTCATGGCACTTCAAGTTGCCACAGGTAAAGGTACTATCCTTGTTATTCAGTTTTGTATAATTTCTTTCTACTTGCGGCACTTTCATGGGAATATTCACAGTATCTAAAAACAACTTGATTTTCTCAATGTTTGAATTACCGTACGGGTACAGTTATCATCTGAAATAACTTCAGAGCTGTTTTTGGTAGACGCAGCCACTGTAAACACTTGCTGGTATTGTTTCACCTGTGAAAGCACTTTCGGCACAAAGCAACTGTTATTTTCACTACCAGCACTGTCACTAGATATTTTCATAGTGAGAGATTTTATGACTGTACCCAACTTGCAAACAAATCTTATTGCTGTAGTAAGTTCCTGTTGAAGCACATCAGTGGTATTTTCTTCTGCCCCAAGAGAAAACTTTGTAATGGCAGTTTCTTGAAGGTCACATGTTTCCATGCCATGGCAACAGGTTTTATTTATTGTGCCTATGCTCACCAAATACAAAATGTGAGCCCACATATGTGTTACGGCACACAATCTGATACATATGCCTACACTTTTGTTGGAACATGCACATGAGAGATTAACTATATTTCCAATTTCTAAAGAATGATTTACAACAACATCTATACGTGATGCCATCTTGTCAATGTCTAAATGCAGCACATCCTATCCAATATCCTTCCTCACCCTCCTAAACTGATGGTCCATCACCCACCCAACCTCCACTACATCCTAGCTCAACCCTATGCCAATCCCAATCCCAACCTCTTGCTGCAGGAATCCTATCCCTATGGAAGAGCCAGGTGCAAGACTTGCCCAATCCACCAACCCAGCACTTCCTATTCCAGTCTTGTCACAGGCTTATCTTACCCTATCAAAGGCCGTGTTACCAGTAAAAGGAACCACATGGTATGCCAGCTCTGCTGCAATCTTTGCAAAGCTTTTTTATATTCGCATGACTAGCAACCAACTACAATTCACAAAATAGTTGTATGTTGCACAGTGTTATTTATTTAGTCAAGAATGACACATTTTGCACAGATAAGACATCATCAGACTGTCTAAAAAATATAAGGGGGTGATGACATTGCTTCGAAGCAAGCTGGAATATTTTTTATTTCCCTTCTTGTTTTGCCATCTGCCTTCTTAAAATTCATTTTTTCACTTTTAACTCATTTCCATTAACATATGTGAGTATAATCTGCATTTTCATAAAAGAGGAAGGCTGACACTCAGCTTTGAAGAATGTAGCATCAGGCCTAATTTTGTGCTAAGTTTTACGTACATAACTGATTTTCTAATTTATTTAGACAACTACTGGTTACAGGGTGAAATCAGTAATTGTTTTGAAACTTAAATTCTATTGTTGACTTATAAAAAGATATATATTCTGTACCAATAATAAATATTTGGAGGAATAAATAACAGTATTCTTAAAGAATCCATTTGGCTCTATTCAAAAACATGGTAGCAAACCCAGCCCTTAATTAATTCCAAAGTAACTAACAGTTTTGTCAAAAGTATTTTTTGAATAATGATATACGTTAATTTCATCATTTCAACAAATAATTCAGCATAACCCTTGTGGTAGAAGAAATTGTTAAAAAGAACTAATTTTTCAATGTATTCAGTTAATTTAATGAGTTAAGTTTTAATTGTAATTTCTGTAAATTAAACATAAAACAATGTGTAGTTTCAGTTCCCATTATTGTGCTGATATATAAAGGCCTGGTTTTTGGTCATGAGACAGGTAGTCCATGGCCGAATTTCAGACAAGAAACCTGTGTTGGTTAAAACAACAACAATGCATCAACTTAACTGTGAAATAAGTGGTACACCAATACGCCATGCATTAAAGCAATAACAGCATTTTTTTCAGTTTATTTGAGAGACTGTGTAATGTGTGGGTAGGTTTTCATTGCTCGTAGATGTTCAACAGTAAACTAATGTAGCAATATGTGGACGTTTGCCTGCAACCTATTAACGAGCCTTATCGAAAGTTAAACAATAGTTAACTGTCCACATAACTGTGTATTATTGGTTGGTTGTAGACAGTGAAAGTAAAGAACTGTCAAATGCAACTGTGCACCTGTCGGCTACGTCATTTAAAGTATTCAGTGTTGAATTTTACTTCCCATTTTTCAGCCAGTATCACAATGCAGTACATTGACACTACGGGCAACCAATTTTGGAATAAAGCAGGCAAATGTCGCATATGGGGCCCCAGGTGAGGGGCTATTGTGTGTGGGCATAATAAACTAGGAGAAATTTGACAGTGAACTTGAACAGTTTACAATGATTTAAATGGAGGAGATGCAACAGCCATTCATTGCTGGGGTTTCATGGCCACAGTATGACAGCAGCCAGCGAGCGACCAGATTCTATGGAAGCAGCCATTGAGTACAGGAGCAGACAATCAGCATGCAGGTGGACACATCCAAACAAGACCCCTCACCAATAGAACTACATGTGCAGATGAGGGATCGTGATGACAACTGAAGCAGCAGCAGCAGCAGAGCAGCAGAAGTCATTTTTTATTAAGTGATACATAATGAGTGGCCTTAACTAACAAGACACTGTGACTGAGAACAAAGCTGTAGAGCTTACAGGAATACCTGAGTGAGACTAAATTCGTAAATAGTTGTGGCTATAAATCAGACATGAATGCAACTTTGAATGAAGGGGACAAAAGTCCTATTGTAGATGAAATGATAAAAGTGTCATCTACATTGTATGGTGATGTGAGTGAAATGAACGAAAAAGTACTGAACTAGATGAGATCATTGTTAAGGGGGGGATCTAATAGCGAAAGTCAGCAAGCACAACAGCTTATGGCAGATGGAAAACTGGAAGTGATGTTAAGGCAAATTATGAGTACGAAAGAAGACATCAGTAGTATGAAAGAAGACATTAGCCCCATGGAAAAGAAAACTGACAGCATTAGAACTGACATAGTCACCATAAAGGATGAACTGAGGAAAGAAATTAAAAAGGAGATTCAGGTAGTTAGCTCTAATCTTTCAGAATTAAATAAGAACTTTGAGGCCCTAACTAAAGATTCTGATGAAAAGATAAAGAAAGTAGTATATAACACTAATGAGAAATTAACATTAATGAGTAGTAAATGTGTAGAAGTGAGAAAGAAGCTTTGTGATGACTATGGTAGGAGGGTGGAGGCTTCTGAAAAACAGTGTAAAGATGAAGTCAAAGGAGCCACGAAATTTTGTAATGAAAATAGGGTTAAACTTGAGAACCAAATAGATCAGAATAAAAATTATTTTGAAATGGTGGTAGAAAACAAGTGTGCAGTAGTGGTAGAGGAAAAATGGGTAAAAAGAAATAAAAAAGTAATTCCAAAGTTGGCTGAAATAGAGAGAGAGATGGAAGAGGTGTTAACTATAGGAAATTTAATAATTTTGAACCATATGGGTAAGTGCATCCACTGGATTTCATTGGGGAATTTAATGATTTGCCTGAAACATGGAGTGACAAAGAGAGATTGTCATTTGTGTGAGATTTTTTGAAAGGGGATGCTTATGGATGGGCAGCCCAGGTAACTGGTAGTTGTACTTCACGGCAAAGCTTTGAGAAAGCATGTTTAGATGAATATTGGTACAACGAGAAGCAACAGAAGATTTTGAGTGAATTTTGGGGAGGAGAGAGATCTGACTACAAAGGGTACTGTGAAACGTTTCTGTCAGCTTTGGATAAACAAACTGTAATATTTGGACAAGGAGCTAAGTAGTGAATCAATAACTATGGGTTTAGAAACTAAGTTGCCTCAGAAAGTTAGAGAATTGCTTGTACCTACCCTTAGGGGTAATATTATTGATATCTTGAATTATGTTGATAAGGTGGAGAGAGTGAAGCCCACAGTGGAAGACCATTGGAGGAATTTTGATGACAATACTCAATCAGGAAAAGAATTTCAGGTAAATAGGATGAACAGGACTAATTACAGTAGGAAGTCAAGGAATGGTTGGGTGGAGGATAACCAGAATGGGCATGGAAATTGCAGGGAAAATTTAAGTAAAAGAAATTGAGAAGATGATTTTAATTCTGGATCAAACCATTTAAACGAGATAATGCTCCACTCCAGTTCTGACTCGCACTAGAGCAGGTAGTGATGAAGAGCCAATTGTATATAAATGTGCTGTACTCACAGGTAAGGGCAATGTATATGATAGTAGTAAGATGAGAGTAATTTCTAATTTTAGTGTGATGTTGAATGATGGTGTGGGTAGCAATGTTTATCTCATGAAAGGAGAGGAGGAACTTACTATAATAAAATCAAATGACGAAACAGAGTGTGTAGCTGTCGCTCAGGATGTCCAAAGTGTCAAAATTGATGTTAATTTTTTAAGAGAACATAAGGAATTCAGGTGATCTAATACTGGAAACAAGGGTAAACTAACTAACCAAATATTTTAAGACAGTGAAAGTGACAGTGGGACTGATTCTGACAGTAGTGGTAATGATGATAGCAGTGACAAATCCAGTACCGATGAGCATGGGGGTTCTTAGTTTATAATTGATAATGATGGCAATGTGTTACGTAAAGAAACAATGAAGGAGGATAATATTAGGCCTTATGAAGAGGCTAAAGTTTGAGAGTGGTAATGAGGAAGAGGACCATGCTACCTGTCATTTGACTACATCTGATAATCATTTTGATAAGCAGCATGATAGTTTTTCCAAGGAAAGGATTAATGAGGATTTGTTGTATGAAGAAGATCACATGGTAAGTAAGAAGGGAGTGTGGCACTCTGTAACAACAGCAAGGGTACAAGGTATACATGTTAAATGTTTACTGGACAGTGGTAGTGATTTGAATGGCATTTCACAGGCATTTTTTGAATTTCTTAAGAACATGGAGGGTATTGTAGTGTAGCATGTTTCTGGGATAAAAACTGTTGGTGCTACTGATAAGCTATCAAAGTGTGTGAAACAAGAGGCACTATTAACTGTGCAATTGGCAGGACAACTGTTGGAGTGCAATTTCTTCGTAATTCAAAATCTCATCATTGATGTAATATTTGGGACTAATTTCTTGTCCAAATAGTTTAAATATTGATTTTGCTAGTAGTAAGTTTAGCTTTAAGTGCTACGGAAGTAGATACGAAGTATCATTTTTGGGAGGTACAGACGAGTGTGTGTAAACTGAATTAGATATGCCATTAAGAGGTTTGACCACTGAGCAGGTTACTGAAGAAGAAGAGGAGGAGAGAGTAAGGTTGGAAATAATAAAGAGAGTTGAGGATATTGAAGGTATTACAAATAATCAAAGGGTGGAATTAAAAGTTATTCTCCTGAGCAACTGTAAGGCATTTTCAAACAGGCCATCTTTGTTAAAAGACTTTGAGTGCAAATTAAAGTTCAAGGATCATAAACCATGTTTCAAGAAACCTTATATTATTCCATTTTCAGGAAAGGAAGCAGTGAGAAAAGAAATTCAAAAGATGGTCTCATGGGGGATTATTGAAAGGTTAACCAGTGGATATAATAACACACTTGTGGTTATAAAGTAGAAGAACGGTGGTGTCAGGTTGGTTCTCGATGCCAGGAAGTCGCATGAAATTGTAATAGGGGAGAGTGACAGATCAGCTAACATAGATGAAATTTGGCAAAAGTTCCATGGATGTACATTTCCGACTTGTGGCTATTGGAATATCAATTTGGCCAAGGAATCTAGGCAAAGTACAGCATTTTTACATGAAGGTAAGTGTTACCATTACTGTGTGGTGCCATTTGGTCTGAACCTGTCTGTGTGTTTGATTATCAGAGCTATTGATAAGATGCTAGGTGAGATATTAATCAATGAAATCATGGTCTATGTAGATGATATCCTTGTAGATGGTGCTGAATGGTTCAAGCACTGTAAGATTCTGAATGAAGTACTGAGAGCTAGCTATGTATAGGGGAGGTATGAAACTAAAATTAAGTAAATCTGAATTTGTAAAGAAGGAAATTTCATTTTTGTGTCATGGGATTAATGACAAAGGTATAGAGCCTGGTACAGAATTGCTTGCTGCTGTTGCAGATTTCCCACCCTCAAAGAACAGGAAGGATCTTAGCGCTATGTTTGGATTGCTTGGCTTCTACCAAAGGTTTGTATCAGATCAGCCATTTAACCCTCCTTGCCTTTGTAATTTGTTGAAAAAGAATGTTGTGCAGAATTGGACAGAAGAGTGTGAAGAGGCATTTCAGAGTTTGAAAAAAGAATTAGTTAATAGTAAGATAATAGGTCATGCAAATTTTTCAGTGCCTTTCTGTATGAGTACTGATGCAGGTTTTTGTGGTTTGGTGGTAGAAATTTTTCAATTAGTACCTTTTGAGATGGGGCTTGAACACAAAACTATTGCTTTTGCTTGTAGAAGATTGCAGCCACATGAAGAGAACTATTACATTTCAGAATTAGAAACTTTGGCAATAATTTTTGGATTTCAAAAGTTTGAGTACTATTTGCTTGGACATGAGACCATAGTGTATACAGATCATAAGGCTTTGAATTACCTTCAGGAGTGCAGGCTCAAACACACCATGGTTAACTGGGTGGGCTTCATATTGGCAACAATTTGATTTGGAGGTAAGGTATGTAAAAGAAAAAGACTATATTGTGGCTGATGCATTATTTAGGATGCCAGCAGGGAAGAAGGATACTGACAGTAGTGAGAACTGTGAAGAACAACTAAGATTGTTTTACGTGCAGGGAGTGAAGGATGAGAAGGTTATTAGGAAAATTTGCAAGAAAATGAGAAGGGAAAAGAATGAGGATCCAAATTTAAGGTTGGTTGAGCAGTATTACAATTCAGAGAACATGCCAAAGGTGAAACAGTACTACACTATACATAAAGGGATTTTGTTTAGGAGGAAAAATTTGAATGATCAGGACTGAAAACTATATATGCGATTGCAGTCTTTCTCGGCGTATTCCATTGATGAAATCTTCTCGGGTTATCAGCCGAGTGGTGGCGTCGTCTTGTCGCAACTTCGCCAGAAGATGATGGGTACGAAACTCATCGAAACGTTGCGACAAGACGACGCCACCACTCGGCTGATAACCCGAGAAGATTTCATCACTGAAAACTATACTTTCCTGACCAGCCTGTTGATAAATTTATTGATTAAGAGTTATGTACATAATGGGACCAGAAAAATGGTAGCTAAGATACAGGAGACAGTAATAGTTAACAACACGTAGAGAAGGGTTAAGCAGAGATGAGAAAGGTGTTGATAAATGTCAGAGAGTAAAGACAACTGGTGTGCCATCAGAAGGCTAAATGCATTCTGTTCTTCCTAGCAAGCCTAAAGAGCTTATAGCAGTTGACCTAGGAGCATTGCCTGCATCTACAGGAGAATGTAAACATATTTTGTGGTTTTGGACACATTCTCATAATATGTAAAACTGTGACCAATTAAGAAGGCACATACTAGTATTATAATTGAGAAGTTGAGATCTGTCTACTTTTGCATTTTAGGGGTATCAAATTCACTTTTGTCGGACAATAGTCCACAGTTTGTTTCTGAGAGGTTTGAACACTGTATGGCAATAACACGAGATAAAACAAATAAAGATTTCTACTTATTTTATACAGGGTAACATGAGTGAAAGGGTTATGAAGGAGATTAATAGACTGTGCAGAACAGTGGGTCATATTTGACATTTTAAAAATGTTATCAGCAACTTGTGGAATGAATCAACAGGATATGCCATATGTAAGCTTATGTTCAATGAGGGACCCAGCAACATCAACAGAGAAGAAGCGGATTTCCCTCAGGTAAGTGAAGGAGCAAGGTTGAAATGATCACATTGGCTAAAAAGATGATGAAAAAGAAAGCAGCAGGAAAGAAGAGAAGGCATGGCAGAGGGGTGAATCTGACTAATTTCAGAATAGGTGACCTTGTCCTCGTCAAAACCAAAGAAAAATCTAGCAAAGTAAATGATGAGATAAAGAAATTTTTTCATGTGTATCATGGTCCTTTCAGAGTGCTACACATCACCCATGACAACTCTGATGAATTGGCCTACACAAAGACTTCGGTTAAAGAATATTATTAACCTGCAACCCTATGTATCACCAGTTAGATGTTTGAGTATTGATCCACAACAGTTTGAAACATTTTGGAGCTTGGGTAGTATTGATTTTGATAGGAGAATGGAGTGTGCATTGAGCCAGAAATAAGATCTATGAGCTAGTAGGGGGTTCAATATTGTGTGTAGGATTCATTATGTAGCAACAATACTTACATCAGCTGACTGTCACATTCTTCTCCTATCCTATCTTTAGTTTATAAGTGAATCAGAAACATTCTTTCTTTGACTGTCATGTGATTTTGTACAGTAGAGTACTTTAGTACAGGAATATTTTAGAAAAAGTTTTCTTCAGTGTTATCTCTCTCTCTCTCTCTCTCTCTCTCTCTCTCTCTCTCTCTCTCTCTCTTCCAAGACTTAAGACTTACCAAGCGGAAAAGCGCCGGTAGACAGGCACAATAAAATAACACACAAAAACAAAGATTCCAAGACTTACCAAGCAGGAGCGCCGGTAGATAGGCACAATAAATAAAACACACAAACAAACACACAGAATTTCTAGCTTTCGCAACCGACAGTTGCTTCTTCATTTTATTTGTTGTTTTATTTTTTGTGCCTATCTACCAGCGCTTTCCCGCTTGATAAGTCTAGGAATCTTTGTTTTTAATATATTTTTCCCATGTGGAAGTTTCTTTCTATTTTATTTACATCATCATTAATTTGAACCCAGCAATTACGTTAGTTATCGTCTCTGTTGCATTTCGAAATCTTCTCTATCATCTTACTTTCTCTTTTTGTTTGTACAAGTACTTTCACTTTGTATTCATCTTCCCTTTTTCCGTAATCTACCATACATTTTATCCTGCCTAATTATACTCAATAATACGTAATTTACTTCCAAACCATAACCTAAAAATTTTTGACGCTTTCAGCATAACCGCTGCTATAAAATCCACCTTTCCAAGTTTACAAACATTTCGTGTAAACTCGCGAATACTATTTCACAGCTTCAGTTCCTTTCACCCATTAAACAACCATCTGAGCTATTTCCAAAAACTTTCGTTTTATTGCCATTCCCGTTTTTCCCACATAACCGATCATTTTTTAGCATCTTCCCACAGGTTTAAACGTTATTATTTCTTCATCAAACAATTGTTAGCCCCATTTTCGTAACCTGCCAGTACGTAACCAGTCCTTTGAATACATTTACGCCCATTTTTTCTTTGTTTTTAATATACTTTTCCTATGTGGAAGTTTCTAAACAAAGATTCCAAGACTTACCAAGCGGAAAAGCGCTGGTAGACAGGCACAATAAAATAACACACAAACACACACACAAAATTTCTAGCTTTCGCAACCAACGATTGCTTCTTCAGGAAAAAGGGAAGGAGAGGGAAAGACGAAAGGATGTGCGTTTTAAGGGAGAGGGTAAGGAGTCATTCCAATCCCGGGAGCGGAAAGACTTACCTTAGGGGGAAAAAAGGATAGGTATATACTCGCACACACACACACAC